>NC_063257.1:27547662-27644857 GCF_019578655.1 Ricinus communis | reverse complement strand
TATGAATCAAAACCCCATAAGTAGTGTAATTGTAAGTCCGAGAAAACAACCCCGTAAGAAGGGTATATTTGTAAATGTTAGAAAGCAACTTGATAATACGCAGTATAATTTATCAATAAGAGAAAATAACCCCATGATTTTGGTCCATCCGTGAGTTCGAGAAAACAATCTCTTTAAATGGGTTAATTTTATAATATAAGAAACAACCAGTAAGTACATTTGTCAATATAAGAAAATGACCAGAAACGTGAGTATTTACTGAATTTGAGAAACAACCACCTATCAATTAAGCATAATTTAATTGAGAAAATGAACCCGTAAAAGTGGTAGCATTTATCAATATAAGAAAATAACCCGAAACGTGTATATTTACGAACTGGCAGCAAAACCCAATAAAAGTAGTGTAATTGGGAGTCTGAGAAAATTGCCTCGTAGAAAGGATAAATTTTTAATATGAGAAAACAACCCCGTAAGAGGGGTATATTTATAAAGATTAGAAAACAACCTCATAATATGGGGATATTTATCCACCGGAGAAAAACCCCGTAATTTTGGTATATTTGTTAGTATGAGAAAACAACCCCTTATATGGATTAATTCTATAATATGAGAAAACAACCCCGTAAAAGTAGTATATTTGTCAATATAAGAAAATAACCCCGTAATATGTATATATTTATGAATTTAAGAAAACGACATCATAATAGTGCTAATAATTTAGTCTGAGAAAATGACCCGGTAAAAGTGTGATATTTATTATAAGAAATAACCCATGAAAACGGTATATTTATGAATCCGAAACAACCCCGTAAAAGTAGTGTAATTGTGAATCTAAGAAAACAACCTCAGAAACTGAGCAAATTTTTTAATATGACAAACAAATTAATGAGAAGTGGTAAATTTTTATTATATGAAACAACCCCGTACGATATTTATAACCGATAAATAACCCTGAATCAGGTATATTTGAAGTAAGGAGAAAACAATCATTAAATGGGTTAATTTTATAATATTAGAAAACAACCCCGTAAAAGTGTATATTTGTTGATAAGAAAATAACCCAGAAATGTGTAAATTTAGGAATTTGAAAACCATAATAGCAAGCACCTTAGTATAGAGAAACAACCACATAAAAGTGGTAGATTTATAAATATAAAAAATAACCCAGAAAACGCATATTATGAACAAAAAACAAACTAAAAAGGTAATTATGGTACGAGAAAACAAACTAGAAGTGTTAAATTTTAATATGAGAAAACAATCCTGCAGAGGATTATTTTATAAATATTAGAAAACAACCTAATATGGGGATATTTAATAACGAGAAAATAATCGTAATTTTTGGTATATTCAGGATGAAACCCCTTAAATGGGTTAGTTTTATAATAAGAGAAAATAACCCCGTAAAAGTAGTATATTTGACAATATAAGACAATAACTCCGTAAAACGTGTGTATTTAGGTCCAGAAATTTATCAAAGTAGTGTAATCATGTAGTATCAAAACAACCTTAAGATCTAAATTTTTAATATGAGAAAACAAATTGTAGTATGGTAAATTTATAATATAGAAAACGACCCGTAATATATGAGGATATTTATGAATCCGAGGAAATACCCCGTAATTGTGGTATATTTGTTAGTATGAGAAAACAACCCCTTAATTGGGATAATTTTATAATATGAGAAAACAATCCTGTAAAAGGGGTATGTTTGTCGATATATGAAAATAACCCCGTAAAACGTGTATATTTATGAATTTGAGAAAACAACACTATAATAGTGCTAATAATTTAGCGAGAAAACGACTCAGAAAAGTAGATAATATCATATAAAAAATCCAAAGGTTTAAATTGAGAATAACTCAAAGAAGTGTAATTGCGAGTCTGAGAAAACAACCTCGTAGATGGGGTAAATTTTTTAATATGAGAGAACAACCCCGTAATACGCATATTTTTGAATCGGAGGAAATAAACCGGTAAATTTGGTATAATATAGGAAAACAACCCCGTAAAAGGGGCATATTTGTTAATATAAGAAAATAACCCCGTAAAACGTGTATATTTATGAATTTAAGAAAACAACACTATAATATTGCTAATAATTTATTACGGGAAAATGACCTCGTAAAAGTGGTATGTTTACCAATATAAGAAAATAACCCCGTATAAACGTTTATATTTATGAATCTGAGAAAACAACCCCATAAAAGTATTGTAATTGCAAGTATGAGAAAACAGTCTCGTAGAAGGGGTAAATATTTTAATATGAGAGCACAACCCCGTAAGACGGGGAAATTTATCAATCGAAAAAATAACCCCGTAATTTATGTATATTTGTGAGTGTGAGAAAACACCCCTTAAATAGGTTAATTTTATAATATGAGAAAACAACCCCGTAAAATGGGTATGCTTGTTGATATAAGAAAATAATCTCCTAAAATTTGTATATTTATGAATTTGAGAAAACAACCCTATGTAATGCTAATAATTTAATATAAGAAACTACCCCGTAAAAGTTGTATGTTTTATCAATAAAAGAAAATAATCCCATAAAACGTGTATATTTATGAATCTAAAAATAAAAGTAGTAATTATAGTCGAAAACAACCTTAGAAGGAGTAAATTTTAATAAGAGAAAACAACTATGTAAGAGAGGTATATTTATAAATATTAGAACACAACTCCGTAATACGGGTATTTTAATCAATCAGAGAAAATAATCCCATAATCTTGGTATGTTTGTAAGTATGAGAAAATAACTCAAGTTAATTTTATAATATGAGAAAATAACCTTGTAAAGGAGTATTTTATATAAGAAAATAACCCCAAACATGTATATTTATGAATTGAGAAAACCTCATAATGCTAATAATTTAATATGAGAAAAGGACCCCGTAAAAGTGGTAGGTATATTTATGAACTGTGAAAGTAACCCTCAAAAAGTAGTAATTATGGGTTTGAGGAAAATAAAAGGGGTAAATTCTTTAATATGAGAGAACAACCCGTAATATGGGATATTTATGAATTGGAGAAAATAACTACGTAATTTAGATATATTTAAATAGGTTAATTTTATAATATGAGAAAGCAACCTCAAAAGGGCATATTTGTCAATATAAGAAAATAACTGTAAACGTGTATATTTATAAATTTGAGAAAACAACATAATAATTCTAATAATTTAATATGAGAAAACGACCAAAATTGATATATTTATCAATATTAGAAAATAATCCCAAGAGATCATAGAAGGGTAAATTTTTAATCCGAGACAACAACCACGTAATATGGGAATATTTATCAACGGAGAAATAACCCCATAATTTATGTATGTTTGTGAGTATGAGAAACAACCCCTTGAATAGGTTAATTTTATAATATGAGCAACCTCGTAAAAGGGGTATATTTGTCGATACGAAAATAATCCCGTAAAACATGCTTATTTATGAATATGAGAAAATAACACCATAATGGTTAATAATTTAATATGAGAAAATGACCATAAAAGTGATATATTTATCAAGAAAATTACCGAAATGTGTATATTTATGAATCTATGAAATTAACCCAACTGAAAGAAAAGGTTTTTTAATATGAGAGAACAACCTGAATACAGATATTTACGACCAGAAAATAACCTCCATAATTTACATATATTTGCGAGTATGAGAAACAACCCTTAAATGGGTTAATTTTATAATATGAGAGAACAACCCCAAAAGTGGTATATTTGTCGATATAAGAAAACAACCTATAATAGTGTTATAATTTAATATGAGAAAACGATCTCATAAAAATGATATATTTGTCAATATAAGAAAAGAACCCCGTGAAATGTGTATATTTATGAATCCAAAAACAATCTCGTAGTGCAATTGCGTGTGAGAAAACATTTAGTGGGTAAATTTTTAATATTGAGAACAACTCGTAATACGTGGATATTTATCAATCGGAGAAAATAACCCCGTAATTTTATTGTGGTCAGGAGTAAAATGATAAAAGAACCCCGTAAAAGAGGTATATTTGTCAATATTAGAAAATAACCCCACAAAATGTGTATATTTATGAATTTCAAATCAACCCCATAATAAGTTAATAATTTAAGAGAAGATCCCAGAAGTGATATATTTATAAATATAAGAAAATAACCCCGTATATTTATGAACTGAAAATATCCTCGAAAAGTAGTGTAATTGCAAGTCCGAGAAAACAACCTAGTAGAAGTGGTAAATTTTTATTTTAATATGAGAAAATTATCAGAATATGGATATTTATCAATCACAAAATCCCCTAACTAATTTGTCGAAGAAAAATACAAACAGACTGAAAAGAACTGTACATTTTAATATAGAAACAGCCTAAAAGCTATAGAGAATGAGACACTGCATAATCTGAGAAAATAACCCCGAAACTAATGTAATTGGCAGTCCGAGAAAACCGCAACTTCGTAGAAGGAGTAAATTTTTAATATGGAGAAAACTGGGGCTTGAAAAATGTCTGAGGGATATTTATCAACAAAAAAATAACCTTAAATTTTGATATCTTGGTGAGAAAGAAACCACTTAAATGAGTTAATTTTATAATATGAGAAAATAGTCCCGTAAAAGGAGTACATTTTTCGATATAAGAAAATAACTCAGAAATGTATGGAATTTGAAAAGCAACCCCATAAAAGTAATAATTTAATATGAGAAAAACCCCAGAATGTGTATATTTATGAATATGAGAAAATAATCCCGTAAAAGTAGTGTAATTGCGAGTTTGAGAAAATAGCCTCGTAGAAGGAGTAAATTTTTTAATATGAGAAAACAGTCTCGTAGAAGGGATAAGTTTTTTCATATGAGAGAACAACCCCGTAATACGGAGATATTTATCAATAAGAAAATAACCCCGTAATTTATGTATATTTGTGAGTATGGGAAAACAACCTCTTAAATGGGTTACTTTTATAATATGAGAAAACAACCAGGTAAAAAGGGTATATTTGTCGATATAAGAAAATAACCCGTAAAACGTGTATATTTATGAATTTGATAAAACAACATCATTATGGTGCTAATAATATAATATGAGAAAATAACTGGGCAGTGTAATTCAGAGTCCGAGAAAACAAATTTCGCCGACCAGTAAATTTTGAGAATATGAGGGTAATTACATGGAAACAAATCATTGCCACATCTGATATTTATTTATGAATCTGAGGAATATATGTGAGTACGAGAAAACTACCCCTTAAATGATTAAATTTATAATATGAGAAAACAAACCGTAAAGGGTGGTAAGTTTGTCGATAAGAAAAGAACTTACAAACGTGTATATTATGAACCAGAAAAGTAGTATAATTGCAATTAGTGAAAACACCGTAGAAGGGGCAAATTTTTAATAAGAAAAATAACTCCGTAAGAGGGGTACATTTATAAATATTAGAAAACAACCCCGTAATAAGGAGATATTTATAAATTCGGAGAAAATGAACCTCTAATTTTGGTATATTTGAGTATGAGAAAACAACCCTTTAAATGGATTAATTTTATAATACTTTAAGAAAATAACCATGTAGAACGTGTATATTTATGAATTTGAGAAAATAACCTTAAAGGACACAGAATGATAAACCTAAAAGAGTATATTTATCCATATAAGAAAATATTCCCTGAACGTATATTTATAAATTTGAGAAAACAACCAAGATTTAAAATGAAAGTATATTTATCAATATAGTAAAAGTATTTATAACCAAAAACAACTTAGAAGTAGTAATCATGAAGTCCGAGAAAAACACCTCCAAGAAAGGGTAAATTATTTAATAAGAGAAAATAACTCCATAAGAGGGGGGATATTTATAAATATTAGAAAACAATACCGTAATACAGAGATACTTATCAATCGTAGAAAATAACCCATAATCTTGGTATATTTGTGAGTATGAGAAAATAACCTCTTAAATGGGTTAATTTTATAATATAAGAAAACAACTCCGTAAAAATGGTACATTTGTAAGTATAAGAAAATAACCTCGTAAAACATGTGTATTTATGAATATGAGGAAACAACCACGTAAAAGTATTGTATCGTTGAAAGCAATCACCAGAACGGATAAATTTTGAACATGAGAAACAAACCTCGTAGGGGTAAATTTTTAATATGTGAAACAACCCCGCATACGGAATATTTATGAATCGGAAATAATCCCGTAATTGTGGTATATTTGTGAGTATGAGAAAACAACTCCTTAAATGGGTTAATTTTATAATATGAGAAGACAACCCCGTAAAAGGGGTATATTTGTCGATAATAGAAAATAACTCCGTAAAACGTGTATATTTATGAATTTGAGAAAATAACACCGTAATAGTGCTAATAATTTAATATGAGAAAATGACCCCGTAAAAGTGATATATTTATCCATATAAGAGAATAATCCCGTAAAACATGTGAATTTATGAATCTGAGAAAACAACCCGTAGTGAAGAATTGAACAGAACACACCGCACAAGGGGTAAAGTTTTTAATATGAGAGAACAACCCCATAATAAGGGGATATTTATCAATCGACCTCGTAATTTTAGTATATTTGTAAGTATGAGAAAACAACCCCTTAAATGGGTTAATTTTATAATATGAGAAAACAACCCCGTAAAAGGGGTATAATTGTCAACATAAGAAAATAACTCTGTAAATCGTGTATATTTATTAATTTAAGAAAACAACCCCATAATAGTGCTAATAATTTAATATGAGAAAAAAACCCATGAAAGTGATATTTTTATCAATGTAAGAAAATAACCTCGTAAAATGTGTATATTTAAGAATCTGAGAAAACAAACCTAAAATTAGTAATCATGGTATGAGAAAACAACTGCAGTGGGTAAATTTTAATATGAAAAAATAACCCCGTAATACGGGGATATTTATCAATCGGAGAAAATAACCCCATAATTTTGGTATATTTGTAAATATGAGAAAAGAACCCCTTAAATGAGTTAATTCTATAATATGAGAGAAAACCCCGTAGAAGGGGTATATTTGTCAATATAAGAAAATAACCCCGTAAAATGTGTATATTTATGAATTTTATAAAACTAACCCATAATGGTGCTAATATTTATGAATTTTTTTATCTGTATAAAAAAATAACCCCGTAAAATATATATATTTATGAATCTGAGAAAACAACCCCGTAAAAGTAGCATAATTGCGAGTATGAGAAAATAGCCTCGTAGAAAGGGTAAATTTTTTAATATATGAAAAAAACCCCACAATACAGGAATATTTATCAATCAGAGAAAATAACCCCGTAATTTTGGTATATTTGTGAGTATGGGAAAACAACCCCTTAAATGGGTTAATTTTATAATATGAAAAAACAAACCCGTAATAGGGGTATATTTGTCAATATAAGAAAATAACCCTGTAAAACGTGTATATTTATTAGTTTAAGAAAACAACCCCATAACACTACTAATAATTAAGTATGAGAAAACAACCCCGTAAAAGTTGTATATTTATCAATATAAAAAAAATAACCCTGTAAAACGTGTATATTTATGAATAGGAGAAAACAACCCCGTAAATGTATTGTAATTGCGAGTCTGAGAAAACAGCCTTGTAGAAGGGGTAAGTTTTTTAATATACGAGAACAACCCCGTATGAGGGGCATATTTATAAATATTAGAAAATATTCCCGTAATACGGGGATATTTATCAATCGGACAAAATAACCCCGTAACTTTGGTATATTTGTGAGTATGAGAAAACAACCCCTTAAATAAGTTAATTTTATAATATGAGAAAACAACCCTGTAAAAGTGGTATATTTGTCAATATAAGAAAATAACCCCGTAAAACGTATGTATTTATGCATTTAAGAAAACAACCCCATAATAGTGCTAATAATTTAATATGAGAAAATGACCCCGTAAAAGTGGTATATTTATAAATATAAGAAAATAACCCCGTAAAACGTGTATACTTATGAATCTGAGAAAACAACCCCACAAAAGTAGTATAATTGCGATTCTGAGAAAACAGCCTCGTAGAAGGGCTAAATCTCTTAACACGATAAAACACCCCTTAATACGGGGATATTTATCAATCGAAGAAAATAACCCGTAATTTTGATGTATTGTGAGTATAAGAACACAACCCCTTAAATGGGTTAATTTTAGAAAAATAACCCCGTAAAATGTGTATATTTATGAATTTGAGAAAACAATCCCGTAATAGTGCTAATAATTTAGTATGAGAAAACGACCACGTAAAAGTGGTATTTTTATCAATATAAGAAAATAACCCCGTAAAACGTGTATATTTATGAATATGAGAAAACAACCGTGTAAAAGTAGTGTAATTGCAAGTTTGAGAAAACAGCCTCATAGAAAGGGTAATTTTTTTAATATGAGAGAACAACCTCGAAATATGAAAATATTCATCAATCGGAGAAAATAACCCCGTAATTTTGGTATATTTGTGAATACGAGAAAATAACCCCTTAAATAGGTTAATTTTATAATATGAGAAAACAACCTCGTAAAATGAGTATATTTATCGATAAAAGAAAATAACCCCGTAAAATGTGTATATTAATGAATATGAGAAAACAACCGGGTCAAAGTAGTGTAATTGCGAGTTTGAGAAAACAGCCTCGTACAAGGGGTAAATTTTTTAATATGAGAGGACGACCTCGTAATACGGGAATATTCATCAATCGGAGAAAATAACCCCGTAATTTTGGTATATTTGTGAGTACAAGAAAATAACCCCTTAAATGGGTTAAATTTATAATATGAGAAAACAACCCCGTAAAATATGTATATTTATTATTTTGAAAAAATAACCCCATAATAGTTCTAATAATTTAATATGAAAAAACAACTTCGTAAAAGTGGTATATTTATCAATATAAGAAAATAACCCGTAAAATGTGTATATTTATGAATATGAGAAAGCAAGTGCGTAAAAATAGTGTAATTGCGAGTCTGAGAAAACAACCTCGTAGAAGGAATAAATTTTTTAATATGAGAAAACATCCTCGTACAAGGGGTAAATTTTTTAATATGAGAGAACAACCCCGTAATATGGGAATATTTATCAATCGGAGAAAATAATCTCGTAATTTTGGTATATTTGTGAGTATGAGAAAACAACCCCTTAAATGGGTTAATTTTATAATATGAGAAAATAATCATGTAAATGGACTATATTTGTTAATATAAGAAAATAATCTCGTAAAACGTGTATTTTTTATGAATCTGAGAAAACAGCTCTGTAAAAGTAGTGTAATTGCGAGTCTAAGAAAACAACCTCGTAGAAGGAGTAAATTTTTTAATATGAGAAAACAATCCCGTAAGAAGGATATATTTATAAATATTAGAAAATAATCCCGTAATACGGGAATATTTATCAATCAGAGAAAATAATCCCGTAATTGTGGTTTTGTGAGTATGAGAAAACAACTCCTTAAATGGGTTAATTTTATAATATGAGAAAACAACCCCGTAAAAGTGGTATATCTATCAACATAAGAAAATAACCCCGTAAAACATGTATATTTATGAATTTGGAAAAACAACCCCATAATAGTGCTAATAATTTCATATTAGAAAACAACCCCGTAATATGGGGATATTTATGAATTAGAGCAAATAACCCCGTAATTGTGGTATATTTGAGAGTATGAGAAGATAACCACTTGAATGGATTAATTTTATAATATGAGAAAATGACCCTGTAAAAGGGATACATTTATCGATATAAGAAAATAACTCTATAAAACGTGTATATTTATGAATTTGAGAAAACAAACCCATAAAAGTGCTAATAATTTAATATGAGAAAATGACTCAGTAAAAGTGGTATAATTATAATTATAAGAAAATAACCCCGTAAAACATGTATATTTATAAATCCGAGAAAATAAACCTACAAAAGTAGTGTAATTACGAGTCTGAGAAAACTGCCTCGTAGAAAGGGTAAATTTTTTAATATGAGAAAACAAACCCATAATACGGGGATATTTATCAATCGAAGAAAATAACCCCGTAAAAGTAGTGTAATTGCAGTCTCGCATACCGTAGGCGGATAAATTTTTAAAATGAGAAAGCAACCCCGTAAGGGGGTATACTTATAAATATTAGAAAACAACCACGTAATATGGAAATATTTATCAATCAGAGAAAAATAACCCCCTAATTTTGGTATATTTGTGAATATGAGAAAATAAGCCCTTAAATGCGTTAATTTTATAGTATGAGAAAACGACCCTGTAAACGTGGTATATTTATCAATATAAGAAAATAATCGAGTAAAACTTGTATATTTATGAATATGACAAAAAAAATCCCGTAATAGTAGTACAATTGTGAGTCTAAGAAAACGGCCTCGCAGAAGAGGTAAATTTTTTAATATGAGAAAATGACCTCGTACAAAGGGTAAATCTTTTAATATGAGAAAACAGCCCCGTAATACGAGGATATTTATCAATCGAAAAAAATAACCCCATAATTTTGGTATATTTGTGAGTATGAGAAAAGAACTCCTTAAATGGGTTAATTTTATAATATGAGAAGAAAACTCTGTAAAATGGGTATATTTATCAATATAAGAAAATAACCCATAAAAGTGGTATATTTGTCAATATAAGAAAATAATCCTCTAAAACGTATATATTTATGAATCTAAAAAAATAACCCCGTAAAAGTAGTATAATAGCAAGTCTGACAAAATAGCCTCGTAGAAAGGGTAAATTTTTTACTATAAGAAAACAACCATGTAATATGGGAATATTTATCAATCGGAGAAAATAACCCCATAAAACGTGTATATTTATGAATTTAAGAAAACAATCCTATGATAGTGTTAATAATTTAATATGAGAAAACGACCCCGTAAAAGTGGTGTATTTATCAATATAAGAAAATAACCCCGTAAAACGTATATATTTATAAATTTGAGAAACCAACCCCCTAAAATTAGTGTAATTGCGAGTCTAAGAAAACAGCCTCATAGAAGGAGTAAATCTTTTAATATGAGAAAACAGCCTCGTAAAAGGGGTATATTTTTTAATATGTGAAAACAACCCCGTAATACAGGTATATTTATCGATGTGAGGAAATAACCCCATAATTACGGTATTTGTGAGTATGAGAAAACAACCCCTTAAATGAGTTAATTTTATAATATGAGAAAACAACCCCGTAAAAGGCGTATATTTGTCGATATAAGAAAATAACCCCGTAAAACGTGTATATTTAGGAATTTGAGAAAACAACTCCATAATAGTGATAATAATTTAATATGAGAAAACGACACTGTATAAGTGGTATATTTATCAATATAAGAAAATAACTCCGTATAACATGTATATTTATGAATCTGAGAAAACAACCCTGTAAAAGTAGTATAATTGCGACTCTGAGAAAACAGCCTCGTAGAACGGGTAAATTTTTTAATATGAGAAAACAACTTCATAAGAGGGGTATATTTATAAATATTAGAAAAAAACCCCGTAATACAGTGATATTTATCAATCGGAGAAAATAACCCCGTGGTATTTTTATGAATATGGAAAAATAACCCCTTAAATGGGTTAATTTTAGAATATGAGAAAACAACCCCGTAAAAGGGGCATATTTATCCATATATGAAAATAATCCCGTATTACGTGTATATTTATGAATTTGACAAGCAACCCCATAATAGTGCAAATAATTTAATATGAGAAAACGACCCCATAAAAGTGGTATATTTATCAATATAAGAATATAACCCCGTAACATTTGTATATTTATGAATCTGAAAAAACAACCCCTTAAAAATAGCGTAATTGCGAGTCTGAGAAAACAGCCTCATAGAAGGGGTAAATTTTTTAATATGAGAGAATAACCCATAATATCAGGATATTTATAAATCGTAGAAAATAGCCCTATAATTTTGGTATATTTGTGAGTATGAGAAAACAACCCCTTAAATGGGTTAATTTTTTAATATGAGAAAATAACCCCTTAAAAGGGGTATATTTGTAGATATAAGAAAATAATCCCATAAAACATGTATATTTATGAATTTGAGAAAACAACCCCGTAACTATGCTAATAATTTAATATGATAAAACGACCTTGTAGAAGTGGTATATTTATAATTATAAGAAAATAATTCCGTAAAACGTGTAGATTTATGAATCTGAGAAAACAACCTACAAAATTAGTGTAATTGCGAGTTTAAGAAAACAACCTCGTAGAACGGGTAAATTATTTAATATGAGAAAACAGCCTCGTAGAAGGGTTTTATTTTTTAATTTGAGAGAAAACCCCGTAAGAGGGGTATATTAATAAATATTAGAAAACAACCCCGTAATACGGGGATATTTATTAATTAGAGAAAATAATATCGTAATGGTGGTATATTTGTGAGTGTGAGAAAATAACCCCTTAAATAGGTTAATTTTATAATATGAGAAAACAACCCCGTTAAAAGTTTATATTTGTCAATAGAGGAAGATAACCCTGTAAAACGTCTATATTTATGAATTTGAGAAAACAATCTCATAATAGTGCTAATAATTTAATATGAGAAAACGACCCCCTAAAAGTATTATATTTATCACTATAAGGAAAACTCCGTAAAACGTGTATATCTATGAATCTGAGAAAACAACCCCGTAAAAGTAGTGTAATTGCGTGTCTAAGAAAACAGCCTCGTAGAAAGGGTAAATTTTTTAATATGAGAAAACAACCCTGTAATACCGGAATATTTATCAATCGGAGAAAATAACCTCATAATTTTTGTATACTTGTGACTATGAGAAAACAATCCCTCAAATGGATTATTTTTATAATATGAGAAAACAACTACGTAAAAGGGGTGTATTTGTCAATATAAGAAATTAACCCTGTAAAAGTGATATATTTATAAATATAAGAAAATAATTTTGTAAAACGTGTATATTTATGAATGTCAGAAAACAACCCCGTAAAAGTAGTGTAATAGCAAGTCTGAGAAAATAGCCCTCGTAGAAGGGGTTTTTAAAATTTTTAATATGAAAACAACCTCGTAGAAGGGTTTATTTTTAATATGAGAAAACAACCCCGTAAGAGGAGTATATTTATAAATATTAGAAACAACCTGAATTGGGATATTTATCGACTGGAGAAATATCCTAATTATGGTATATTTGTGAGTGTTAGAAAACAACCCCTTAAATGGTTTAATTTTATAATATGAGAAAACAACCCCGTAAAAGGCATATATTTGTTAATATAAAAAATAACCCCTGTAAAATATGTATATTTATGAATTTAAGAAAACGACCCCATAATAGTGCTAATAATTTAATATAAGAAAACTACCTTATAAAAGTGGTATATTTATCAATATAAGAAAATAACCTAGTAAAATGTGTATATTTATGAATATGAGAAAACAACCCCGTAAAAATAGTGTAATTGCGAGTCTCAGTAAACCGTCTTGCAGAAGAAGTAAATTTTTTAATATGGGAAAACACCCTCGTAGTAAGGGTAAGTATTTTAATATGAGAAAACAGCCTTGTAATACGGTTATATTTATCAATCGGAGAAAATAACTCTGTATTTTTGTATATTTGTAAGTATGAGAAAATAACCCCTTAAATGGGTTAATTTTATAATACGAGAAAACGACCCCGTAAAAGGGGTATATTTGCCAATATAAGAGAATAACCTTGTAAAAGTGGTATATTTATTAATATAAAAATATAACCCCGTAAAACGTCTATATTTAAAAATCTGAGAAAACAACCCCGTAAAAGTAGTGTAATAGCAAGTCTGAGAAAACAGCCTCGTAGAATGGGTAAATTTTTTAATATGAGAAAATAACCCTCTAATTTTGGTATATTTGTGAGTATGTGAAAACAACAGCTTAAATGGGTTAATTTTATAATATGAGAAAACAACTCCGTAAAAGCGGTATATTTGTCAATATAAGAAAATAACAACGTAAAACGTGTATATTTATGAATCTGAGAAAATAATCCCATAAAGTAGTGTAATTACGAGTCTAAGAAAACAGCCTCGTAGAACGGGTAAATTTCTTAATATGAGAAAACAGTCTCGTAGAACGGATAAATTCTTTAATATATAAAAACAACCTTGTAATACAGGGATATTTATGAATCTTAGGAAATAACCCCGTAATTGTGGTATATTTGTGAGTATGAGAAAATAACTCATTAAATGGGTTAATTTTATAATAAGAAAATAATCCCGTAAAAAGGGTATATTTATCGATATAAGAAAACAACCCCGTCAAACGTGTATATTTATGAATTTGAGAAAACAATCCCATAATAGTGCTAATAATTTTATTATAAGAAAACGACCTCATAAAAGTGGTATATTTATCAATATAATAAATAACCCCGTAAAACGTGTATATCTATGAATCTGAGAAAATAATCCCGTAAAAGTAGTGTAATCACGAGTCTGAGAAAACAGCCTCGTAGAAGGGGTAAATTTTTAATATGAGAAAACAACCCCGTAATATAGGGATATTTATCAATCAGAGAAAATAGCCCCGTAATTTTAGTATATTTGTGAGTATGAGAAAATCACCCTTTAAATGAGTTAATTTTAGAATATGCGTAAACAACCTCGTAAAAGGGGCATATTTGTCCATATAAGAAAATAACCCCCTAAAACGTGTATATTGATGAATTTGAGAAGACAACCCTATAGTATTGCTAATAATTTTATATGAGAAAATGACCACATAAAAGTGGTATATTTATCAATATAAGAAAATAACCCCATAAAACGTGTATATCTATGAATATGAGTAAATAACCCCGTAAAAGTAGTGCAATTGCGAAATTTTGAGAAACAAATTTCTGTAAGAGGTAAATTTTTTAATATGAGAAAACAACCCCGCGATACAGGGATATTTATCAATCAGAGAAAATAATCCATAATTTTGATATATTTGTGAGTATGAGAAAACAACAGCTTAAATGGGTTAATTTTATAATATGAGAAAAGAAGTCCATAAAAACGGTATATTTATCAATATAAGAAAATAACCCAGTAAAACGTATATATTTATAAATCTGAGAAAATAACCTAATAAAGTAGTCTAATTGCGAGTCTAAGGAAACAAACTCATAGAACGGGTAAATTTCTTAATATGAGAAAATAGTATCGTAGAATGGATAAATTTTAAAAGAAAAAGGGCTACACTCTAAGACTGAAACTAATTAAGAACCTCTCATCTCCACTCGGCTTCTCGGAAACTCTTCCTCGGCAGAAACTAAACTAAACCACAAGACTCATCGACAAAACCCTTAAATAAAACTGGCGAACCTGAAAATCCGCGATCCTCACTTACTACTCCTCGGAAACCAAATCTTTACTTGCTTCCACACACTAAGGGTCCAACACGAGCAAAAGATCGAAAATACTCTTCCTCAACTCAGACCTACGAACAACTGGATTTAACCTCAGAGAACATTACTAATACTTAGCGGCAAGTCCAACTTACATGTCACCTCACCAACCTGCCGACAAAACCAAGGGTTCCTCACAACCTTATTTTCTTACCAAACCACATCACTTATGACATACCATCCATCTGATCGCATCAACCGATACAACTCATGCCATCCTGACATAAGATTCCTCTCTGACTAAAATCCAAAAGCCTCCCTTATAATCTAACATGGGGCCTACAAGACTACTGTGGACTTACTCACTAAATTCAACACATCCGTAGAATTCTCAAGCTAACACCATTTACTTTGAAGAATTTACTTATTTATTTACTTTATAATCATCATTGATACAGCTTTATCATCTTGGAAAAATACTTTTATAAAATCATAAAATCTCTAGTCATTTTTCTTTATATAAAATTCTACAATATCGCGCACTGCGGTGATGATGCCCCTATCACCATGGGTTGCAATGCACGATGTATGATGCATGTCCTAAAATGAATTTATGCATGCCTAAAGGAAATGCCATAATGCATTCTTACGGATCGGGCACAATATTGTATTTTAAAACAATTCACTTAGAAAATAAACAATGTTCGCTTAAGTTTCTCGGATTCTGAGCGTCCAAACACTCCAGCACCTTTCTTAAGCTTCTTACAACCACAAAACTCAACCATAATAGGCCGACATCCGCTCGACTTCGTGCACTACCTTAGGCGCCACTCAAAAGGACGATGCCCATGGCGAGCGACGAGGCCCATGACACGACCGCAACCACGCTCTACACTAAAACCGATCAAGGCACTACAGAACCGACCGCGAGGCCCACCATCGACACCACAATCAAAGCCTTTAAAGGCGGATCGCACTAATCACTTGAAGAAACAAGCACGAGTCTATCGCGCTCGGATCCTCCCATCACTACAAAGCACATTCTCAAAGACAAAGACCAAGGACAAGCTCACAAGAAAGAAAATCGACTCTAACAAATTGAAGGCTAAGACACCGGAGTCAATGAAAACAACAAGACTAACTTGATCCAACTCCTCAGCACATTAAGAAATCTTAACTTAGGTCAAGGAAATCTAAACCTAAGCTCGATAATACTTGTCACGACTCCCCACCTGGCCCGTGACCTAAAGACTAGAATGGTAGGTTTAAGGCCACCGAACCCGTAGAAGAAGCCCGACACTAACGATTTAAACAAATCTCATCCTCAAATTAATATTATTAAAACCACAAATCATCTTAATAGTTACACTTTTATAAAATTACTTTGGTCTACCGGAAAACTAGGCGAGACCCAAGCTCGGAAAATTTACAACCGATACATTTACTATTACTACCGCGGAGAATCTAAGATTTACCAATTTACATACCAAATCAAATACATCACCCGATGATGAAGGAGTTGGGTTATCAATAAGAGTCGCGAGAGAACTAACAACACGAATCCTGAAAAAAATATAAATGGAGACTGCTGGGCCTCGAGAGTGAGTTAAAATCAAATAATCTAGACTATTGCTTCTTCTCGGAAAACATAGATTATTCAAATCAGTATATCAAACCATGCACGTAAATACAAATCACATTATAATCAAATACCATAATAAATAAATAAATAAATATATATATATTTACTTTACGGGACGAGTGGCTCGGTAGAACCCTAAACCCCAATTCTAGTAGCCTTTCATTTTTAATCCAACAGTCTAGCGCCCCGGAGAGCAAGCTCGATCGTAGTCCCACCAAACTCAACACTTGAATTCCAAATAAGCCATACCAGAGCATCGCCGATCGTGACCTTAACTCCTAATCAATCGAACTTAGCCCGAGCAATGCTCGATCAGGCAAACAAATCCATAATAACCTTATATCCATGATCATTACCATGGCAAGACGCAATTCGATAACCCATCAAAGGCATGTTCTACAAGCCACATTTCCCAATTCGCAATCATCACATATAATAAATATCATTATCCGATGAACTCAACCAACACATATCGGAAATAAAGATTAAAGATTTAAGGTAAAACAACGCAATTTGTGAGGAAAAATAATAACGTTTGTCTTATTATAACATACTAATAATAATATTTATATTATTTCAATTATTAATAATCAAGTGAAATCATTTATTTTGCGATACTAATAATCATATTAAGCACAAATTCTAAATAGCATATTAAAATCGGACTAGCAATAATGCAAAGATTAAATGACTTTAACTCACAGGGATTGGGCGACCTCCTAGCTCTCTACGGAGCAAGCCGAACAAACAGATCATCTAATCACGGAAAACAATTTATCAAAACGATGAAACAATTATTAATAGATCCTAGGTCTAGATTCCAGATCGACTGCCTAAGAATCTCGACGGGAGAATTCCCACCGAAAATCCTACAGAACCTCCCTACAACACGTAACATTACCCCCCATAAAAACGGGTCCAGGACCCGCCAAGAACACTCCAAATATCCAACAATTTAAACAACGGAGTCGGGTCCCAAACTTCACTATTTCCGACTCCGCCACACAAAGACAAAACACAAGGCGTAACCGACAGATAATTATTTTGACTCACAATATCATCAAATACACAATATAATCCAATAGACACAATTAAACCAAGAATTTCTAAAATTAACGCGCCAAAGAAAATTACCGAGACGCCGATCGCTTGGCCGACTCCGCCTCGCCCACCACCGAGTCCGATCGACGATCCGAACACACCATCGGACTCACAACGACACTGATGACGATCCTTGCTTCCGATTTCGATCCGACACCCGATCATCCGGAGAATTTGGCGACGATCTCGACTGGCCGATTTACAAACGAAGCCCGATCGCCACGAATCGCCAGCGCGAAGCTTGAGCCGAGAGAGCCTGGATACGCCCTATCGCCCATCCTCCGCCGAGCTACGAAAACCGTAAAACACGGCCGCCACCACTCGCCGTAACCTCTCCTCCGCCATTAAACCGCCACGCCGCCAAAAGGAAGCTCTACGGGGAGCCGATCGCCACCGAGATCTTAGCGAAGGCCACCGAATGGCGTTTAACGACGCCTGGTGCCGCCGCCACATCGCCGCGATTCCGCTACCGCCGACGCCGCCACCGCCCACCGCCACCACCTGCCCGCTGCTGACGCATGCGCTGGGCCGCCAACGCCCGCCCCGGCCTGGCTCCGTCATCCAGTCACCATGGACGCCGACGCCTCTCCTCCTTTCTTCTTCCTTCTTCTTTCTCTCCCCGATTTCCATTCCTTTCAATATCGACATTTGACCCCTGAACTTTTCCTTATTACAATTTGGTCCCTCAACTTTCTTAATTACTTACAATTTCATCCTACAGAACTTCAATTTAACCCCCAAACTTCTTTTTAGCCTTTCAATTAAGCCCTTAACTAATTAATTTGGGCCAAATCCGAATTATTGAAAATACACAATTACAAAAATACCCCTGACCGACATATTTATTTACAAAAATACCAAGCTCACAAATTTCCATTAAAACTCCATAAAAAATAACATTATACTTTCAATCCTTATTCCCAAAATTCTTTTATTAAAACATCCTTTATAATTTCTTCCAAAATTTTCCAATATATAATTTTACTTATATAAATATGCATTTGGGAAAAATTTTGAATAACCAAAATATAATCATTTCTCAAATAATTTACTTGAATAATTTCTTAAAATTTCAAACTAATTGGGTATAGAAAATAACTCATTTATTTGATTAATATTAAATTTTTCATTAAATCATTTCAAATTAAACCCAATAATAATGAAGCTAAAATTAACTTAAATAAAAACTCATTATTAAATATATAAAAATTCTGGGTGTTACATCAAAGTCCCAAAATGATGCAGCAATCCCACCCTACATGAAGGCAGTGTCGGGGTCATTAGGCGGGGTTATGGAGGCGTGTTGTTTACCGCCAATTGATGTAATCAAAACAAGATTACAGCTTGATAGGACTGGGACTTACAAGGGAATAATCCACTATGGTACGACCGTTTCGAGAACGGAAGGAGTGAGGGCTTTATGGAAAGTATTGATACCATTTGCTACTCACTTAATGTTGAAATATGCGTTGAGAATGGGATCTAATGCGTTGTTTCAATCTGCGTTCAAGGATTCTGAGACTAGCAAGATCAGTAATCGTGGCCGAGGTTTCTCTAGATTTGGTGCTGGTGTTCTTGAAGCTATTGCTATCGCTACTCCCTTTAAGGTCTGCTTATCTTTTGTCACCCGATTGTTTTCTTAATATTTTTTATTGAAATTTAATTCCTTGTGCTTCTCAGTATTTGGATTTTGCTGTTAATATTTTATGAACAGACATCACCTTTGTGTTTTTTTAACTACCAAATTCCACAAATGCTAAATTTTGGTGATACAACAGTGAAATTAAAGGGTCTGTTTGACAATAGAGGAGTTGCCCATTTCATACTAGCTTTTCTGATATTTTGTGCCTATCATTTTGTTTGCGACAATACTAGTCCAATCAAGTTTATGTAATTTTTTAATATATGAGAAAACGACCTCGTAAAAGTGGTATATTTATCAATATAAGAAAATAACCCTATAAAATGTGTATATCTATGAATCTAAAAAAATAACCTCGTAAAAGTAGTTTAATTGCGAGTCTGAGAAAACAGTCTCGTAAAAGGGTAAATTTTTTAATATGAGAAAACTACCTCGCAATACGGGGATATTTATCAATCGGAGAAAATAATCCCGTAATTTTGGTATATTTGTGACTATGAGAAAACAACAGCTTAAATGGGTTAATTTCATAATGTGAGAAAACAACTCCGTAAAAGCGGTATATTTGTCAATATAAGAAAATAACTCCGTAAAACGCGTATATTTATAACCCAATAAAGTAGTGTAATTGCGAATCTAAGAAAACATCCTCGTAGAAGGGGTAAATTTCTTAATATGAGAAAATAGCCTCGTAGAAGGAGTAATTTTTTTAATATGAGAAAACAACCCCGTAATACGGGGACATTTATCAGTCGGAGAAAATAACCCCGTAATTTAGGTATATTTGTGAATATCAAAAAACAACCCCTAAAATGGACTAATTTTATAATATGAGAAAATAACCCCGTAAAAGGGGTATATTTGTCGATATAAGAAAATAATCCCATAAAACTTGTATATTTTTAAATTTGATAAAATAACCCCATAATAGTGCTAATAATTTAATATGAGAAAACGATCCCGTAAAAAAGTGGTATATTTATTAATATAAGAAAATAACCCCATAAAGCGTGTATATTTATGAATATGAGAATACAACCCTATAAAAGTAGTGTAATTGCGAGTATAAGAAAATAGCCTTGTAGAAGTGGTAAATTTTTTAATATGAGAAAACAACCCCGTAAGAGGGGTATATTTATAAATACTAGAAAATAACCCCCTAATGTGGGGATATTTATTAATCGGAGAAAATAACCTTGTAATTTTAGTATATTTATGGGTATGAGAGAACAACCCCTTAAATGGGTTAATTTTATAATATGAGAAAACAACTCCGTAAAAGTGGTATATCTGTCAATATAAGAAAATCACCCCGTAAAACGTGTTTATTTATGAATCTGAGAAAACAACCCCGTAAAGTAGTGTAATTGCGAGTATAAGAAAACAGTCTCGTAGAACGGGTAAATTTTTAATATGAGAAAACGGCATCATAGAAGTGGTAAATCTTTTAATATGAGAAAACAACCCCATAAGAGGAGTATATTTATAAATATAGAAAACCACCCCGTAATATGGAAATATTTATCAACCGGAGAAAATAATCCTATAATTTTGGTATATTTGTGTGTATGAGAAAATAACCCTTAAATGTGTGGATTTTATAATATGAGAAAACAACCCCGTAAAAGGGGTATATTTGTCAATATAAGAAAATAACCCTGTAAAACGTGTATATTTATGAATTTGAGAAAAGAACCCCATAATAGTACTAATAATTTACTATGAGAAAATGACCCCGTAAAAGTGGTATATTTATTAATATAAGAAATTAACCTCGTAAAACGTGTATTTTTTATGGGTCTTAGAAAATAACTCCGTAAAAGTAGTGTAATTGCGAGTCTAAGAAACCAACCTCATAGAAGGAGTAAATTTTTTAATATGAGAAAACAACCCGTAAGAAGGATATATTTATAAATACTAGAAAACAATCCCGTAATACGGGAATATTTATCAATCAGAGAAAATAACCCTGTAATTGTGGTTTCGTGAGTATGAGAAAACAACTCCTTAAATGGGTTAATTTTATAATATGAGAAAACAACCCCTTAAAAGGGGTATATTTGTCAATATAGGAAAATAACCCTATAACCCTATAATTGTGCTATTAATTTAATATGAGAAAATGGCTCCGTAAAAGTGGTCTATTTATCAATATAAGAAAATGGCTCCGTAAGAGTGGTATATTTATCAATATAAGAAAATAACTTCGTAAAACGTGCATATCTATCTGAGAAAATAACCCTGTAAAATTAGTATAATGACGAGTCTAAGAAAACAGCCTCGTAGAAGGAGTAAATCTTTTAATGTGAGTAAACAACCCCGTAATACGGCGATATTTGTCAATCGTAGAAAATAAACCCGTAATTTTAGTATATTTTTGAGTATGAGAAAACAACTCCTTAAATAGGTTAATTTTACAATATGAGAAAACAACCCCGTAATATGGGGATATTTATCAATCATAGGAAAAAATCCATAATTTTGGTATATTTATGCGTATCAGAAAACAACCCCTAAAATGGGTTAATTTTATAATATGAGAAAATAATCCTGTAAAAGAGGTATATTTGTCGATATAAGAAAATAACTCCATAAAACGTGTATATTTATAAATTTGATAAAACAACCCCATAATAGTGCTAATAATTTAATATGAGAAAATGACCTCGTAAAAGTGATATATTTATCAATATAAGAAAATAACCTTGTACAACAAGTATATTTATGAATATGAGAAAACAACCCCGTAAAAGTAGTGTAATTGCGAGTCTGAGAAAACAGCCTCGTAGAGGGGTAAATTTTTTAATATAAGAAAACAACTACGTAAGAAAGGTATATTTATTTGAAAACAACCCCATAATATGGGAATGTTTATTAATCAGAGATAATAACCATGTAATTGTGGTATATTTGTAAGTATAAGAAAACAACTCCTTAAATGGGTTAATATTATAAAATGAGAAAACAACCCGTAAAAGGAGTATATTTATCAATATAAGAAAATAACTCCGTAAAACGTTTATATTTATGAATTTGAGAAAACAACCCAATAATAGTGCTGATAATTTAATATAAGAAAATGACACCGTAAAAGTGGTATATTTATCAATATAAAAAAATAACCCCGTAAAAACGTGTATATTTATGAATCTGAGAAAATAACTCCGTAAAAGCAGTGTAATTTCGAGTCTTATAAAATAGCCTCGTAAAAGGGATTAATTTTTTAATATGAGAGAACAACCTCGTAATATGGGGATATTTATCAATCAGAGAAAATAACCCCGAAATTTTGGTATATTTGTGAGCATGAGAAAACAACCCCTTAAATGGGTTAATTTGATAATATGAGAAAATAACTACATAAAAGGGGTCCATTTGTCAATATAAGAAAATAACCCCATAAAATGAGTATATTTATGAACTTGAGAAAACAACTTCATAATTGTGCTAATAATTTAATATGAGAAAAGGATCCCGTAAAAGTGGTATATTTTTCAATATAAGAAAGTAACCTCGTAAAACATGTATATCTATGAATCTGAGAAAATAACCCCGTACAAGTAGTGTAATTGCGACTCTGAGAAAACAGCCTCATAGAAGGAGTAAATTTTTTAATATGAGAAAACAACCCCATAATACGAGGATATTTATCAATCGAAGAAAATAACCCCGTAATTTTGGTTTATTTGTGAGTATGAGAAAACAACCCCTTAAATGGGTTAATTTTATAATATAATAAAATAACCCTGTAACAGGGATATCTTTATGGATATAAGAAAATAATCCCAAAAAATGTGTATATTCATGAATTTGATAAAATAACCCCATAATAGTTGTAATAATTTAATATCAGAAAACGACACCGTAAAAGTAGTATATTTATCAATATAGGAACATAATCTCGTAATTTTGGTATCTTTGTGAGTATGAGAAAAAAAACCCTTAAATGGGTTAATTTTATATTATGAGAAAACAACCCCGTAAAAGGGGTATATTTATCAATATAAGAAAATAACCCCGTAAAACGTGTATATTTATGAATTTGAGAAAATAATTTCATAACAGTGCTTATAACTTAATATGAGAAAACGACCCAATAAAAGTGTTATTTATCAATATATGAAAATAACCTAGTAAAACGTGTATATTTATGAATATAAGAAAACAACCTGTAAAAGTAGTGTAAATGCGAGTCTCAGAAAACAGCCTCGCAGAATGGATAAATTCTTTAATATAAGAAAATAACCTCGTAGAATGTGTAAATTTTTTAATATGAGAAAACAGCCCCGTAATACGGGGATATTTATCAATCGGAGAAAATAATCCCTTAATTGTGGTATATTTGTGAGTATGAGAAAACAACCCTTTAAATGGGTTAATTTTATAATGTGACGAAACGACCACGTAAAAGAGGTATATTTATCAATATAAGAGAATAACCCGTAAAAGTGGTATATTTATCAATATATGAGAATAACCCCGTAAAACGTGTATATTTATGAATTTGAGAAAACATCTCTGTAAAAGTAATATAATAGCGAGTATGAGAACATAGCCTCGTAGAAGGGGTAAATTTTTTAATATAAGAAAACAACCATATAATATGGAGATATTTATCAATCGGAAAAATTAACCCCGTAAAACGTGTATATTTATGAATTTGAGAAAAGAACCCCATAATAGTACTAATAATTTAATATGAGAAAACGACCTCGGAAAAGTGTTATATTTATCAATATAAGAAAATAACTCCATAAAACGTGTATATTAATAAACCTTAAAAAACAACTCCCTAAAAGTAGTGTAATTGCATGTCTAAGAAAACAACCTCGTAGAAGGGGTAAATTTTTTAATATGAGAAAATAACCCCGTAAGAGGGGTATATTTATAAATATTGGAAAACAACCCTGTAATACAGGGATATTTATCAATCGGAGAAAATAACCCCGTAATTTTGAGATATTTGTAAGTATGAGAAAACAACTCCTAAAATGGGGTAATTTTATAAGATGAGAAAACAACCCCGTAAAAATAATATATTTGTCAATATAAAAAAATAATCTCATAAAACGTGGGTATTTATGAATCCGAGAAAACAACCTCGTAAAATCAGTGTAATTGCTAGTATAAGAAAACAGCCTCGTAGAATGGGTAAATTTTTTAATATGAAAAAACAACCTCATACAAGGAGTAAGTTTTTTAATATCTGAAAACAACCCCGTAATACGGGGATATTTATGAATATGAGGAAATAACCCCGTAATTGTGGTATATTTGTGAGTATGAGAAAATAACCCTTTAAATGGGTTAATTTTATAATATGAGAAAATAATCCCGTAAAAAGGGCATATTTCTCCATATAAGAAAATAACCTCGTAAAACATGTATATTTATGAATTTGACAAAACAACCCCATAATAGGGCTAATATTTAATATGAGAAAACAACCGCATAAAAGTGTTATATTTATCAATATAAGAAAATAATCTCGTAAAACGTGTATATTTATGAATATGTCAAAACAAACCCGTAAAAATAGTGTAAAAAGGGGTATATTTGTTGATATAGGAAAATAACTCCGTAAAGCGTGTATATTTATGAATTTGAGAAAACAACCCCTAAAACAGTACTAATAATTTAATGTAAGAAAATGACCTTGTAGAAGTGATATATTTATTAATATGAGAAAATAACCCTGTAAAACGTATATATTTATGAATTTGAGAAAACAACCCCGTAAAAGTAGTGTAATTGAAAGTCTTAGAAAACAACCTCGTAGAACATATAAATTTTTTAATATGAGATAATAACCCCGAAAGAGGGATATATTTATAAATATTAAAAAATAATTCTGTAATATGGGGATATTTATCAATCAGAGAAAATAAACCTGTAGTTGTGGTATATTTGTGAGTATGAGAAATCAACAGCTTAAATGGGTTAATTTTATAATATGAGAAAATAGCCCCATAAAGGGGTATATTTGTCAATATAAGAAAGTAATCGAGTAAAATGTGTATATTTTATGAATTTGAGAAGATAACCCCGTAAAAGTAATGCAATTGCGAGTTTAAGAAAAAAGCCTCGTAGAACAGGTAAATTTTTTAATATGCGAAAACAGCCTCGTAGAATGGATAAATTTATTAATAAATAAAAATAATTCCATAATAAAGGAATATTTATGAATCTAAGGAAATAACCCCATAATTGTGGTATATATGTGAGTATGAGAAAACAACCCTTAAATTAGTTAATATTATAGTATGAGAAAATAACCCCGTAAAAAGGGAATATTTATCGATATAAGAAAATAACCCCGTAAAATGTATATATTTATGAATTTGAGAAAACAACCCCATAAGAGTGCTAATAATTTAATATGAGAAAATGACCCCATAAAAGTGGTATATTTATCAACATAAGAAAATAACACCGTAAAACGTGTATATCCATGAATATGAGAAAATAACCCCGTAAAAGTAGTGTAATTGCGACCTTGAGAAAACATACTCGTAGAAGGGGTAAATTTTTTAATATGAGAAAACAACCCCGTACTATGGTGATATTTATCAATCGAAGAAAATAACCCCGTAATTTTGGTATATTTGTGAGCATGAGAAAACAACCCGTTAAATGGGTTAATGTTATAATATCATAAAATAACCCTATAAAAGGGGTATATTTATGGATATAAGAAAATAACCCCTAAAATGTGTATGTTTATGAATTTAATAAAATAACCCCATAATAGTTCTAATAATTTAATATCAGAAAACGACCCTGTAAAAATAGTATATTTATCAATATAAGAACATAACTCTGTAATACGTGTATATTTATGAATTTGAGAAATCAACCTCGTAAAAGAAGTGTAATCGCAATTTTCAGAAAACAGCCTTGTGGAAGGGGTAAATTTATTAATATGAGAAAACAACCCGGTAATACGGAGATATTTATCAATATGAGGAAATAACTCCGTAATTGTAGTATATTTGTGAGTATGAGAAAACAATCCTTTAAATGGATTAATTTTATAATATGAGAAAACAACCCCGTAAAAAGGGTATGATTGTCAATATAAAATAATAACCCTGTAAGAGGGGAATATTTATAAATATTAGAAAATAACCCCGTGAGAGGAGTATATTTAAAAATAATAGAAAACACCGTAATACGGGGATATTTATCAATCGGAGAAAATAACCCTGTAATTTTGGTATATTTATAAGAGAGAACAACCCCTCAAATGGGTTAATTTTATAATATAAGAAAACAACTCTGTAAGAGTGGTATATTTGTCAATATAAGAAAATAACCCTGTAAAACGTGTGTATTTATGAATCTGAGAAAACAACCCCGTAAAAATTGTGTAATTGCGAGTCTAAGAAAACAGCCTCATAGAACGGGTAAATTTTCAATATGAGAAAACAACCTCGTATAAAGGGTAAATTTTATAATATGAGAAAACAACCCCGTAATACGGGGATATTTATCAATCGGAGAAAATAACCCCGTAATTTTGGTATATTTGTGAGTATGAGAAAGCAACCTCTTAAATGGGTTAATTTTATAATATGAGAAAATAACTCTGTAAAAGGGGTATATTTGTGGATATAAAAAAATAATCTCGTAAAATGTGTATGTTTATGAATTTGATAAAACAACCCTATAATAGTGCTAATAATTTAATATGAGAGTACGACCCTGTAAAAGTAGTATATTTATCAATATAAGAAAATAACCGCGTAAAACGTGTATATTTATGAATTTGAAAAAACAACCCCATAAAAGGAGTGTAATTGCGAGTTTGAGAAAACAGCCTCGTAGAAGGGGTAAATTTTTTAATATGAGAAAACAACCCCGTAAGAGGGGTATATTTATAAATATTAGAAAGCAACCCTGTAATTGTAGTATATTTGTGAGTATGAGAAGACAATACCTTAAATGGGTTAATTTTATAATATGAGAAAACAACACCGTAAAAGGGGTGAATTTGTCAATATAAGAAAATAACCCCGTAAAAAAGTGATACATTTATCAATATAAGAAAATAATCCTGTAAAATGTGTATATTTATCAATCAGAGAAAATAATCCCGTAAAGCATGTATATTTATGAATTTGAGAAAACAACCCCCTAATAGTGCTAATAATTTAATATGACAAAACGATCCTGTAAAAGTGGTATATTTATCAATATAAAAAATAACCCCGTAAAATATTTATATATATAATTCTGAGAAAATAACTTCCTAAAAGTAGTGTAATTGTGAGTCTAAGAACATAGCCTCGTAGAAAGGGTAAATTTTTTAATATGAGAAAAGAATCCCGTAATAGGGGTATATTTATAAATATTAGAAAACAACCTTGTAATACGGAGATATTTATCAATCGAAGAAAATAACTCCGTAATTTTGGGATATTTGTGAGTATAAGAAAACAACCCTTTAAATGGGTTAATTTTATAATATGAGAAGACAATCCCATAAAATTGGTATATTTGTTAATATAAGAAAATAACTCCGTAAAACGTGTGTATATATGAATCCGAGAAAATAACTCCGTAAAAGTAGTGTAATTGCTAGTCTTAGAAAACAGCCTTGTAGAATGGATAAATTTTTTAATATGAGAAAACAGTCTCGTACAAGGGGTAAATTTTTTAATATGTGAAAACAACCCTGTAATACGGGGATATTCATGAATTTGAGGAAATAACCCCATAATTGTGGTATATTTGTGAGTATGAGAAAGCAGCCCCTTAAATGGTTAATTTTATAATATGAGAAAACAACCCCATAAAAGGGGTATATTTGTAGATATAAGAAATAACCCGTAATTTTGGTATATTTGTGAGTATGAGAAAATAACCCCTTAAATAGGTTAATTTTATAATATGAGAGTACAACCCCGTAAAAGTGGTATATTTATCAATAAAATATAGGAAAATAACCTCGTAAAATGTGTATATTTTTTAATATGAGAAAATAACCACGTAATAGTACTAATAATTTAATATGAGAGAACGACCCCGTAAAAGTGGTATATTTATCAATATAAGAAAATAACCCCGTAAAACATCTATTTTCATGAATTTAAGAAAACAACGCCGTAAAAGTAATGTAATGGCGAGTCTGAGAAAACAGCCTCGTAGAAGGAGTAAATTTCTTAATATGAGAAAACAACCATGTCATACGGGGATATTTATCAATCAGAGAAAATAACTCCGTAAAACGTGTATATTTATGAATTCAAAAAATAACCCCCTAATAATGCTAATAATTTAATATAAGAAAACGATCCCGTAAAAGGGGTATATTTGTCAATATAAGAAAATAACCTCGTAAAACGTATATATTTATAAATCTGAGAAAACAACTCCCTAAAACTAGTGTAATTGCAATTATAAGAAAACAACTTGGTAGAAAGGGTAAATTTCTTAATATGAGAAACAACCTCGTAAAAGGGATAAATTTTTTAATATGTGAAAGCAACCCCGTAATACAGGGATATTTATAAATTTGAGGAATTAACCCCATTTTTGTGGTATATTTGTGAGTATGAGAAAACAACCCCTTAAATGGGTTAATTTTATAATATGAGAAAACAACCCCGTAAAAGGGGTATATTTGTCGATATAGGAAAATACCCCGTAAAACGTGTATATTTAAGAATTTGAGAAAATAACTCCATAATAGTACTAATAATTTAATATGAGAAAATGACCCCATAAAAGTGGTATATTTATCAATATAAAAAAATAACTCCGTAAAACGTGTATATTTATAAATCTGAGAAAATAACCCCGTAAAAGTAGTGTAATTGCGAGTATGAGAAAACAGCCTCATAGAACGGGTAAATTTTTTAATATGAGAAAACAATTCCGTAAGAGGAGTATATTTATAGATATTAGAAAACAAACCCGTAATATGGGGATATCTATCAATCGGAGAAAATAACCCAATTATTTTTGTATATTTGTGAGTATGAGAAAATAACCCCTTAAATGGGTTAATTTTAGAATATGAGAAACAAAAACCCTATAAAATGGGCATTATTTGTCCATATAAGAGAATAACCCCGTAAAACGTGTATATTTATGAATTTGTGAAAACAACCCCATAATAGTACTAATAATTTAATATGAGGAAATTACCCTATAAAAATGGTATATTTATCAATATAAGAAGATAAAAAACGAGTATTTTTATGAATCTGAAAAAATAACTCCGTAAAAGTGGTGTTATTGCGAGTCTAAGAAAACATCTTCGGAGAAGGGGTAAATTTTTTAATATGAGAAGACAATCCCATGGGTATATTTATAACTATTAGAAAATCACTTCGTAAAAATGGGGATATTTATCAATCGGAGAAAATAACTCTGTAATTTTTGTATATTTGCGAGTATGAGAAAACAACCTCTTAAATGGGTTAATTTTATTATATGAGAAAACAACCCCGTAAAAGGAGTATATTTGTCAACATAAGAAAATAACCCTGTAAAAGTGGTATATTTATCAATATAAGAATATAACCCCGTAAAACGTGTATTAATAATTTAATGTGAGAAAATGACCCTATAAAAATAGTATATTTATCGGTATAAGAAAATAACCCGGTACAACGTGTATATTTATGAATATGAGAAAACAACCCCATAAAAGTAGTGTAATTATGAGTCTAAGAAAACAGCCTCATAGAAGGGGTAAATTTTTTAATATAAGAAAATATCCTCATAAAAGGGGTAAATTTTTTAATATGAGAAAATAGCCCCGTGATACGGGAATATTTATCAATCAGAAAAAATAACCCCGCAATTTTGGTATATTTGTGATTATGAGAAAATAACCCTTTATATGTGTTAATCTTATAATATAAGAAAACAACCCCGTAAAAGGGGTATATTTGTCAATATAAGAAAATAACCCTGTAAAAGTGGTATATTTATCAATATAAGAAAATAATCCCGTAAAACGTGTATTTTTATGAATATGAGAAAACAACCTTATAAAAGTTATGTAATAGCGAGTCTGAGAAAATAGCCTCGTAGAATGGGTAAATTTTTTAATATGAGAAAACAATCATGTAATACGGGAATATTTATCAATCAAAGAAAATAACCCCGTAAAACGTATATGTTTATGAAATTGAGAAAATAACTCCATAATAATTCTAATAATTTAAGAAAATAACCCCGTAAAAGTAGTATATTTATCAATATAAGAAAATAACCCCGTAAAACGTGTATATTTATGAATATGAGAAAACAACTCCATAAAAGTAGTTTAATTGCGAGTCTAAGAAAACAATATCATAGAAGAGGTAAATTTTTTAATCTGAGAAAACAACCCTGTAAGAATGGTATATTTATAAATATTAGAAAACAACCCCGTTATATGGGAATATTTATCAATAAAAGAAAATAACCCCATAATTGTGATATATTTGTGAGTATGAGAAAACAACTCCTTAAATGGATTAATTTTATAATATGAGAAAACAACCCTGTAAAAGGGGTATATTTGTGAATATAAGAAAATAACTCCATAAAACGTCTACATTTATGAATTTAAGAAAACAATCCCATAATAGTGCTAATAATTTAATATAAGAAAACAACCCCGTAAAAGTGGTATATTTATCAATATAAGAAAATAACTCCCATAAAACGTGTATATCTATGAATCTGAGAAAATAACCCCGTAAAAGTAGTGTAATTGCGAGTTTGAGAAAACAGCCTCGTAGAAGGGGTAAATTTTTTAATATGAGAAAACAACCCCGTAATACGGGGATATTTATCAATCGGAGAAGATAACCCCGTAATTTTGGTATATTTGTGAGTATGAGAAAACAACCCCTTAAATGGGTTAATTTTATAACATGAGAAAACAACCCCGTAAAAGTTGTATATTTGTCAATATAAGAAAATAACTCAGTAAAAACGTGTGTATTAATGAATTTGAGGAAACAACCCCATAATATTGCTAATAATTTAATATGACAAACTCACCCTGTCAAACTAGTATATTATTAATATAACAAAATAACTCCGTAAAAAGTGTATATTTATGAATCCGAGAAAATAAACCTGTAAAAGTAGTATAATTGCGAGTTTTAAAAAACAGCCTCGTAGAAGGGTTAAATTTTTTAATATGAAACAACAAACTCATAATACGATGATATTTATCAATCCTAGAAAATAAACCCGTAATTTTATTATATTTGTGAGTATGAGAAAACAACCTCTTAAATAGGTTAATTTTATAATATGAGAAACAATCCCATAAAATGAGTATATTTGTCAATATAAGAAAATAATCCCGTAAAACGTGTATATTTATGAATTTGAGAAAACAACCCAATAATAGTGCTAATAATTTAATATGAGAAAATGACCCCGTAAAAGTGGTATATTTATCAATATAAGAAAATAACCCGGTACAACGTGTATATTTATGAATATGAGAAAATAATCCCGTAAAAGTAGTGTAATTGCGAGTCTGAGAAAACAGCTCGCAGAAGGGGTAAATTTTTTAATATAAGAAAACAGCCTCGTAGAAGGGATACATTTTTTAATATGAGAAAATAACCCTGTCATACGGGGATATTTATCAATCGGAGAAAATAACCCCATAATTTTGGTATATTTGTGATTATGAGAAAACAACCCCTTAAATGGGTTAATTTTATTATATGAGAAAACAACCCTGTAATAGGGGTATATTTATCAATATAAGAAAATAACCCCATAAAACATGTATATTTATGAATTTGAGGAAACAACCCCATAATAGTGCTAATGATTTAATATGAGAAAACGACCCAGAAAAGTGATATATTTATCAATATAAGAAAATAACCCCGTAAAATGTGTATATTTATGAATATGAGAAGACAACCCCGTAAAAGTCGTGAAATAGCGAATTTGAGTAAACAGCCGCATAGAAAGGGTAAATTTTTTATATTAGAAGACAACCATGTAATATGGAAAAATTTATCAATCGGAGAAAATAACCCCGTAAAACATGTATATTTTTGAATTTGAGAAAACAACCCCATAATAGTGCTAATAATTTAATATGAGAAAACGACCCCGTAAAAGTGGTATATTTATCAATATAAGAAAATAACCTCGTGAAACGTGTATATTTATGAATCTGAGAAAACTACCCCGTAAAAGTAGTCTAATTGCGAGTCTAAGAAAATAGCCTCGCAGAAAGGGTAAATTTTTTAATATGGAAAAACAACCTCGTAAGAAGGCTATATTTATAAATATTAGAAAACAACCCCGTTATATGGGAATATTTATCAATAAGAGAAAATAACCCCGTAATTATTGTATATTTGTGAGTATGAGAAAACAACTCCTTAAATGGGTTAATTTTATAATATGAGAAAACAACCCCGTAAAAGGGGTATTTGTCAATATAAGAAAATAACCCTGTAAAACGTGTATATTTATGAATTTGAGAAAACAACCCCATAATAGTGCTAATAATTTAATATGAGAAAACGACCCCGTAAAAGTGGTATACTTATCAATATAAGAAAATAACCACGTAAAACGTGTATATTTATGAATCTGAGAAAATAATCCCGTAAAAGTAGTGTAATTGCGAGTCTTAAAAAAAGCCTCGTAGAAGGAATAAATTTTTTAATATGAGAAAACAACACTGTAATACAGGAATATTTATCAATCGGAGAAAATTACCTCGTAATTTTGGTATATTTGTGAGTATGAGAAAACAACCCTTTAAATGGGTTAATTTTATAATATGAGAAAACAACTCCGTAAAAGGGATACATTTAATTTATGAATATGAGAAAACAACCCCATAAAATTAGTGTAAATGCGAGTCTTAGAAAACAGCCCCGTGGAATAGGTAAATTTTTTAATATGAGAAAGCAGCCTCGTAATTACGAGGTTGTTTTCACATATTAAAAAATTTACCCCTTCCACGAGGCTATTTTCTCATATTAAAAAATTTACCCGTTCTACGAGCCTGTTTTCTTAGACTCGCAATTACACTACTTTTATGGGGTTGTTTTCTTAGATTCATAAATATACACGTTTTACGGGATTATTTTCTTATATTGATAAATATACCACTTTTACGGGGTCGTTTTCTCATACTAAATTATTAGCACTATTTGTCACGACTCGATCTGTGGGCCCGTGACCGGTACTAGGGAATGGGTAGGCGTAAGGCCACTGAATCCCGTAGTAGTCTGATCACTTACTAACTTAATTAAATCTCATCTAATCTCATTGATGTCACAACTTATCTTAACTATTAAATTCTACATATTTAATTCGGTCTGCCAGAAGAATTAGGCAAAACCTGAAACTACATAAATTTACAACTGATAAGTCTATTATTTCTACTGCGGAGAATCTAAGATTTTATAAGTCAAATATACCAAATCAATTACGTCACCCGATGATGAAGGAGTCGGGTTGCTAGATAAGAGCCGCGGGAAGACTAACAATCACAGATCGTAAAGCGAGTAAATTTGAAATCGTCTAGAGTGAGTTAAAATCATATATCTAAAAACAGTTACAAACACTTCAATAATACATTTATTTAATTTAAAATAAATACTAAGTCATGCAAAAATAAACGTGTCATGCCATGCTTAAATAAAAATAACTTTCACCTACTACGGGATGGAGTACCTCAGTAGAACCCTAATCCTAATACTAAACATCTCAACTCTCCCTCATTCTAACAGAACTGGCACCTAGAGAGCGAAGCTCGACCAAGGTCCTTAAATCCAGTTCAGTCACTTAATTATCACTAATACTCTTAGCTTTTCAGCTCTCTTACTCCAATAAGACTGGCGCCCAAAGAGCGAAGCTCGACCAAGGTCCTTAACTCTAGTCTGGTCACTTAGGTTTCAAAATAAGCCAGCGCCCAGAGAGCAATGCTCAACTAGGAACCTTTACTCCGCACACTCAATCTACTTAGCCCAGAGAGCAATGCTCGACCAAGGCAATTCCTAATTTACCTTTTTAAAATTTACAAACCTTTACCCCTTTATTTTCTTCCTCTGATTCATACCGGTGCATCTCATCGATAGCATATTCTACAGCTGTTCCATCCCGAGTCAACACGAAATAATAAAATCGTAATGCAGAAAATAAAACTTATACTAATAGCGATTAAAATAACTGATTAAAGTATTAAATCATGTAATCAAAATTATTTCATAAAATCTCAGCATAATATATGTAAATAGACATATGACTTTAACTCACAGCTTTGATGACCTCCTAGCTCTGCTCCGATGCCTCGAGTGGAGCGAGCCGAACTGACGGATTATCTAATCACGGAAAACATTTTATCAATAACGTTGAAACATTTGACCATTCACCCTAGGTCTAGATTCCTAGGACTGACTGTCTAAGAAAATCTTGACTTGGATGAATTCTACCGAAAATTCGGCAGAACCTCCCCTAAAATACGGACATTTATCCCCCGAAAAATGGGTCCACGACCTGCCAGAAAACACTTTAAATATTCAACAATTTATTTTAACGGGAGTCGAGTCTCCAAGACTTCATTATTTTTCCCGACTCCACCACACATCACAATTCATGACTAAAAGCAGACAGACCGATAAATAATTATTTTAACACACAATATCTCTAATGCTCAACACAATTCAATAACACATAATTTTCCAAAGAATTCTAAAATCAACGGGCCAGAGAAAATTACCGAGACGCTTAATCGCTCGGTCGACTCGCCTCTAGCCGCCGGAGTTCGATCAACGATCTGAATGCACCAACGGACTCGAAACGACGCGCTGATGACGATCCCCGCTTCTGATCTTCTGGAGAGATTTACGGACGATCTTGGCCGTCGATTTTCAAATAGAGTCCGATCACCACGAAACGGGTGCCATTGGGAAGCTTGAGCTGAGGAGAGTCCGGATATGTCCTCCCATCAACTAAAGCTCGCCGGAGCTCGCTGGAAAAGCCAGAAAATGCGGCTGCCACCCACTTTCTCTCTCCACCGTAACTACCAACTTCGGCCATCATTCGCTTCACCGCTACCGCTAAAATGAAGCCCAAGCCGAGGGGAGTCGATCGCCACGCCGCGCCGTTGAAATGCTTGAATGGCGTTCAAAGCCGCCATCGCTTTTGGCTTCTGGTCCGCCGTTCTTCGCCACGACGCTTGCGCCCATCGCCTGTTGCTTCGACAGCCAGCCTGTGCATCTCCGAAGCTGCCACCGACGACGACGCAGCTCCGCTTCTCCTTCCCCCCGCGCCTTCTCTCTCTCCCTGATCCCCCTCTTTTCTTTTTTTCTTTTCTTTTTTTCTTTTCTTTCTTCTCTACATCGACAATGGGTCCCTGAACTTTTATTCTTTACCATTTAGTCCCTCAACTTTTTAAATTACTAACAATTTCGTCGTGTAAAATTTCCAATTAACCCTTAAACTTTTCTTTAGCTTTTTAATTACGCCCCTAACTATTTAATTTGGGCCAAATTAGAATTTTTAAAAATATATAATTACATATTTACCCTTACTTTTAAATATAAAATTACCAAAAAGGCCTTGCCAACATATTTAATTATAAAAATACCAAATATACAAATTTTTATTAAAACCCCATATTAATAAAATTATACTTTTAATACCATTAGCTAATTAAGATGCCATTTTTCCTAATAATTCTTTTATAAAATATCCTTTACAAATTCTTCCATAACTCTCAAATACAGAATTTAATTTATATATATTCATTTGGAGGAAAAATTTGAATAACCAAAAATATAATCTATTTCTCAAAGAATTTACTTAATTAATTTCTTAAAAATCAAACTAATTGGATATAGAAAATAACTCTTTTATTTGTCTAGCATTAAAATTTCTATTTAAATCATTCCAATTTAAACCAAATACAAATAAAGTAAAATTAATTTTAAATAAAGACTCATTTATTAATTATTATTAATATTATCATTATTAAAGAAAAATTCTGGGTATTACACTATTATGTGGTTGTTTCCTCAAATTCATAAATATACATATTTTACGGTGTTAATTTCTTATATTGATAAAAATACCCCTTTTACGGGGTTGTTTTCTGCTATTATAAAATTAACCCATTTAAGGGAATGTTTTCTCATACAAACAAATATACCAAAACTACGGGATTATTTTCTTTGATTGATAAATATCCCCGTATTATGTGGTTGTTCTCTCATATTAAAAATTTTACCCCTTCTATGAGGCTGTTTTCTCAAACTCGCAATTACACTACCTTTACCGGTTTATTTTCTCAGATTCATAAATATTCACTTGTTACGGGGTTATTATCTTATATTGATAAATATACCACTTTTACGTTGTCATTTTCTAATATTAAATTATTTGCACTATTACGGGGTTGTTTTCTCAAATTCATAAATATACACATTTTACGAGGTTATTTTCTTATATTGAAAAATATACTTCTATTATGGGGTTATTTTTTCATATTATAAAATTAACCCATTTAAGGGGTTGTTTTCTCATACTCACAAATATACTAAAATTGTGGGGTTATTTTCTCTGATTGATAGATATTGATGTATTACAGAGTTGTTCTCTTATATTAAAAAATTTACCCCTTCTACGAGGCTGTTTTCTTAGACTCGCAATTTCACTACTTTTACAGGGTTGTTTTCTCAGATTTATAAATACACGCGTTTTAGGGGGTTATTTTCTTATATTGACAAATATACCACTTTTACGGGGTTGGTTTCTCAAATTATAAAATTAACTTATTTAAGGGGTCATTTTCTCATTCTCACAAAAATGCCACAATTACGGGGTTATTCCCTCAGTTTCATAAATATTACCGTATTACGGGGGTTGTTTTAACATATTAGAAAATTTACCACTTTTACGAGGCTGTTTTCTCATATTAAAAAATTTACCCGTCCTACGAGGTTATTTTTGTCACGACCCCACCCGTGGGCCCGTGACCGGCACTAGGGAATGGGTAGGCGTAAGGCCACCGAAACCCGTAGTAAGCCTGACACTCACTGACTTAAACAAATCTCATCTCAAATTAATATTATTAAAGCCACAAATTATCTTAAATGCTACATTTTACATAATTTATTCGGTCTGCGAGAAGAACTAGGCGAGACCTGAAACTCAGAAAATTTACAACTGATACATCTACTATTACTACTGTGGAGAATCTAAGATTTACCAATTTACATACCAAATCAAATACATCACCCGATGATGAAGGAGTCGGGTTACTGAATAAGAGTCGCGAGAGGACTAACAGTCACGAATATGAAAAACAGTAAAAATGAGACTGTCAGTCTCGAGAGTGAGTTAAAATCAAATAATCTGGGGACTATTGCATTCTTCTCAGAAAACATAGATTATTCAAATCAGTATATCAAACCATACTATAATCATACCCTACTATTTCCTTCACATAAAATATTAATCATTCGAATCAAAATATCAACCATGCACGTAAATACAATCCATATTATAATCATACCATAATAAATTAATAAATAAATAAATAAAAATATATTTTTACTTTTACGGGACGAGTGGCTCGGTGGAACCCTAAACCCCAAAATCTAGTAGCCATTCGGCTCTCTTAATCCAATAAGACTGGCGCCCCGAGAGCAATGCTCGACCAGGGACCTTACCTCCGGCAGTTTACACAAATCAGCCTAGAGAGCCATGCTCGACCAGGGCAAACCCATGAAAATCTTATTACATGTCCATGATCATTACCTAAGTGCGCGCGGTCTGATGTAACCCATCAGGCGGCATGTTGTACAAGCCACATTTCCCAAATCGCAATCACCACATTTAATAAATATCATTGTCTAATGAAATCATTCAACACATATCGAAATAAAGATTAAAAATTTAGGATAAGGCAACATGCAATTCGTGTCGACAGAATAATAATATCTGTATTATTATAACGTTACTAATAATAATATTTATATTATTTTCAATAATTAATAATCAAGTAAAATTATTTATGTTGTGATAATAATAACCATATTATGCATAAACTTCCAAAATATCATATTAAAATCAGACTTAGCAATAGTACAATGATTAAATGACTTTAACTCACTGGTTTGGCGACCTCCTAGCTCTGCTCCGGTGCCTCGGTAGGAGCGAGCCGAACGAACTGACAATCTAGACACGGAAAATAATTTATCAAAACGATGAAACAATTACAATAGATCCTAGGTCTAGATTCCTAGGACTGACTGTCTAAGAATCTCGACTCAGGAACTACCGAAAATTCGGCAGAACCTCCCCTACAACACGAACATTACCCCCTGTAAAAACGGGTCCAGGACCTGCCAGAAAAACACTCTAAATATCCAACAATTTAAACAACAGGAGTCGGGTTCCCAAACTTCACTATTTCCCGACTCCACCACACAGCACAAAACACAAGGCAGGCAACTGACAGACAATTATTTTTGACTCACAATATCATCAAATACTCAATATAATCCAATAGACACAATTAAACCAAGAATTTCTAAAATTAACGGGCCAAAAAAAATTACCGAGACGCTCGATCGCTCGGTCGACTCGCCTTCGGCCGCCGGAGTCCGATCGACGATCCGAACACACCATCGAACTCCCAAAGACGCGCTGAAGACGATTCCCGCTTCCGATTTTCCGATCTGACACCCGATCATCCGGAGAGATTTGCGGACGATCTCGACCGTCGATTCGCAAACGAAGCCCGATCGCCATGAAATCGGTGCCATTTCGAAGCTTGAGCTGAGGTGAGTCAGGATACGTCCTCCGATCTTCCATAGCTCGCCGGAGCTCGCCGGAAAAACCCAAAAACCTCGGCTGCCTCTATTTTCTCTCTCCACCGGATCTTCCGCTTCCGGCCACCATCACACCGGCCAAAACAAAGCCGAGGGCCGAGAGGAGTCGATCGGCACCAGATCGGCGACCAAGGCCAAAACTGCAGTGATAAGGAAGCTTCGGCCATCTTCCTCCTCGCGAGCCTGCCGTCGCCGGTGGCCAGCCCGTGGGCCGCCTGACCCGTGCCGGACAGACGGCCCGGCCGCGTACTCCTTCCTCCATGGCTCTCTCTTTCCCCGACATCTCTCTTCTTCTCTTCTTCTTCCTCGACTTCCATTCCTTTCAATATCGACATTAGGCCCCCGAACTTTTCCTTATTACAACTTGGTCCCTCAACTTTCTTAATTACTTACAATTTCATCCCGCAGAATTCCAATTTGACCCCCAAACTTCTTTTTAGCCTTTCAATTAAGCCCCTAACTATTTAATTTGGGCCAAATCCGAATTATTGAAAATACATAATTACATAAATACCCCCACCGAGCATATTTATTTACAAAAATACCAAGCTCACAAATTTCCATTAAACCCTCATAAAAATAATATTATACTGTCAATCCTTATTCCAAAATAAATTTCCAATTAAATCCTACACACAATTAAATTAAATTAAATAATCAATTTCCAACTTAAAATTTAATACTACTAATCAATTATAATACAAATTTTTCCAAAATTCTTTTATAAAAACATCCCTTACGATTTCTACCATAATTTTCCAATATATAATTTTACTTATATAATTATGCATTTGGGAAAATTTTGAATAACTAAATAAAAAAATATAATTTATTCCTCAAATAATTTATTTAATTAACTCCTTAAAAATCAAACTAATTGGATATGGAAAAATAATTCATTATTAAACATATAAAAATTCGGGGTATTAGATACCAACTTTGTCACGACCCCACCCGTGGGCCCGTGACCGGCACTAAGGAATGGGTAGGCGTAAGGCCACCGAAACCCATAGTAAGCCCCGACACTCAACGACTTAAACAAATCTCATCTCAAATTAATATTATTAAAGCCACAAATTATCTTAAATGCTACATTTTACATAATTTATTGATACCTTGAGAAGAACTAGGCGAGACCTGAAACTCAGAAAATTTACAACTGATACATCTACTATTACTACTACGGAGAATCTAAGATTTACCAATTTACATACCAAATCAAATACATCACCCGATGAAGAAGGTGATTCTTTGAATAAGAGTCGCGAGAGGACTAACGATCACGAATCGAAAAGCGATAAAAATGAGGTATCGGTCTCGAGAGTGAGTTAAAATCAAATAATCTGGGGACTATTGCATTCTTCTCAGAAAACATAGATTATTCAAATCAGTATATCAAACCATACTATAATCATACCGTACTATTTCCTTCACATAAAATATTAATCATTCGAATCAAAATATCAACCATGCATGTAAATACAATCCATATTATAATCATACCATAATAAATTAATAAATAAATAAATAAAAATATATTTTTACTTTTACGGGACGAGTGGCTCGGTAGAACCCTAAACCCCAAAATCTAGTAGCCATTTGGCTCTCTTAATCCAATAAGACTGGCGCCCCGAGAGCAATGCTCGACCAGGGACCTTACCTCCGGCAATTTACACAAATCAGCCTAGAGAGCCATGCTCGACCAGGGCAAACCCATGAAAATCTTATTACATGTCCATGATCATTACCGGTGCGCACGCGGTCCTGATGTAACCCATCAGGCGGCATGTTGTACAAGCCACATTTCCCAAATCGCAATCACCACATTTAATAAATATCATTGTCTAATGAAATCATTCAACACATATCGAAATAAAGATTAAAAATTTAGGATAAGGCAACGTGCAATTCGTGTCGACAGAATAATAATATCTGTATTATTATAACTTTACTAATAATAATATTTATATTATTTTCAATAATTAATAATCAAGTAAAATTATTTATGTTGTGATACTAATAACCATATTATGCATAAACTTCCAAAATATCATATTAAAATCAGACTTAGCAATAGTACAATGATTAAATGACTTTAACTCACTGGTTTGGCGACCTCCTAGCTCTGCTCCGGTGCCTCGGTAGGAGCGAGCCAAACGAACTGACAATCTAGACACGGAAAATAATTTATCAAAACGATGAAACAATTACAATAGATCCTAGGTCTAGATTCGTAGGACTGACTGTCTAAGAATCTCGACTCAGGAACTACCAAAAATTCGGCAGAACCTCCCCTACAACACAAACATTATCCCCCGTAAAAACGGGTCCAGGACCTGCCAGAAAAACACTCTAAATATCCAACAATTTAAACAACGGGAGTCGGGTTCCCAAACTTCACTATTTCCCGACTCCACCACACAGCACAGAACACAAGGCAGGCAACTGACAGACAATTATTTTTGACTCACAATATCATCAAATACTCAATATAATCCCATAGACACAATTAAACCAAGAATTTCCAAAATTAACGGGCCAAAAAAAATTAAGGGCGCTCGATCGCTCGGTCGACTCTCCGGCCGGGAGTCCGATCGACGATCCGAACACACCATCGAACTCTGGCAGCGTACCAAGAGGCGATCCACGCCCGATTTTTCGATCTGACACCCGATCATCCGGAGAGATTTACGGACGATCTCGACCGTCGATTCGCAAACGAAGCCCGATCGCCACTAAACCGGTGTCATTTCGAAGCTTGAGCTGAGGAGAGTCGGGATACGTCCTCCAATCTTCCATAGCTCGCCGGAGCTCGCCGGAAAAACCCAAAAACCTCGGCTGCCTCCATTTTCTCTCTCCACCGAATCTTGGTTTAGGCCACCACTCGACACCGCCGCCAAAACAAAGCCGAGGCCGAGAGGAGTCGATGGGCACCAAGATCAGCGACCACCGACGCTGGAAACGCCCGCACGGTGGAAAGGAAGCTTCGGCCATCTTCCTCCTCGAGGCTGCCCTGGCCGCTGCGGCCGACCAGCGCCCGGAGCCGGCCCCGATGCAGACTCCTTCCTCAGCGCTCCTCTCTCTCCCCCGACATCTCTCTTCTTCTCTTCTTCTTCCTCGACTTCCATTCCTTTCAATATCGACATTAGGCCCCCGAACTTTTCCTTATTACAACTTGGTCCCTCAACTTTCTTAATTACTTACAATTTCATCCCATGAATTCCAATTTGACCCCCAAACTTCTTTTTAGCCTTTCAATTAAGCCCCTAACTATTTAATTTGGGCCAAATCCGAATTATTGAAAATACATAATTACATAAATACCCCTGACCGACATATTTATTTACAAAAATACCAAGCTCACAAATTTCCATTAAACCCTCATAAAAATAACATTATACTGTCAATCCTTATTCCAAAATAAATTTCCAATTAAATCCTACACACAATTAAATTAAATTAAATAATCAATTTCCAACTTAAAATTTAATACTACTAATCAATTATAATACAAATTTTTCCAAAATTCTTTTATAAAAACATCCCTTACGATTTCTACCATAATTTTCCAATATATAATTTTACTTATATAATTATGCATTTGGGAAAATTTTGAATAACTAAATAAAAAAATATAATTTATTCCTCAAATAATTTATTTAATTAACTCCTTAAAAATCAAACTAATTGGATGTGGAAAAATAATTTATTATTAAACATATAAAAATTCGGGGTATTACAGTTTTCTTAGACTCGCAATTACACTATTTTTACGGGGTTGTTTTCTTAGATTCATAAATACACATGTTTTACGGGGTTATGTTCTTATATTGACAAATATACCACTTTTACCAGATCGTTTTCTCATATTATAAAATTAACCCATTTAAAGAGTTGTTTTCTCATATTTACAAATATACAAAAATTATAGGTTATTTTCTCTTATTGATAAATATCCCCGTATTACGGGGTTGTTTTCTAATATTTACAAATATAACCCTCTTATGGAGTTATTTTCTCATATTAAAAAAATTTACCCTTTCTACGAGCCTGTTTTCTCAGACTCGCAATTACACTACTTTTACGGGGTTATTTTATTAGATTTATAAATATACTCGTTTCATGGGGTTATTTTCTTATATTGATAAATATACCACTTTTATGAGGTCGTTTTCTCATATTAAATTATTGGCACTATTATGGGGTTGTTTTCTTAAATTCATAAATATACACATTTTACGGGGTTATTTTCTTATATCGACAAACATACCCCATTTACGAGGTTATTTTCTCATATTATAAAAGTAAGCAATTTAAGGGGTTGTTTTCTCATACTCACATATATGCCATATTTATGGGGTTATTTAATCAGATCCGTACATATCCATGTATTATGGGGTTGTTTTCACATATTAAAAAATTTACCCCTTTCACGAGTCTATTTTCTCATATTAAAAAATAGACCCATTCTACAAGGTTGTTTTTTTAGACTCGCAATTATACTACTTTTCCCAGGTTGTTTTCTCAGATTCATAAATATACACGTTTTACAAGGTTATTTTTTTATATTGCTAAATATACCACTTTTACGGGGTCGTTTTCTCATACTAAATTATTACCACTATTATGGGGTTGTTTTCTCAAATTCATAAATATACATGTTTTACGGGGTTATTTTCTTATATTGACAAATATACCCCTTTCACGGAGTTATTTTCTCATATTATAAAATTAACCCATTTAAGGGGTTATTTTCTCATACTAAAAACTATACCACAATTACGGAGTTATTTCCTCAGATTCATAAATATCCCCGTATTACGAGGTTTATTTCACATATTAAAAAATTTATCCCTTCTACGAGGTTGTTTTCTCATATTAAAAATTTATTCGTTCTACGAGACTGTTTTTTTAGACTCGCAATTACACTACTTTTACGTGGTTGTTTTCTTATATTATAAAATTAACCCATTTAAGGGATTGTTTTCTCATACTCACAAATATACCAAAATTATAGGGTTATTTTCTCCGATTAATAAATATCCTTGTAATACGGGGTTGTTTTCTAATATTTATAAATATTCCCCTCTTACGAGGTTGTTTTCTCATATTAAAAAATTTACCCGTTCTACGAGGCTCTTTTCTGAGCCTCACAATTATAACACTTTTACGGGGTTGTCTTCTCAGATTCATAAATATACACGTTTTATGGGGTTAATTTCTTTTCTTGATAAAATACCACTTTTACGGGGTCGTCTTCTCAGATTCATAAATATACACGTTTTATGGGATTAATTTCTTTTATTAATAAAATACCACTTTTACGGGGTCGTTTTCTCATACTAAGTTATTAGTACTATTATGGGGTCGTTTTCTCAAATTCATAAATATACACGTTATACGGGGTTATTTTCTTATATTGACAAATATACCCCTTTTACGGGGTTGTTTTCTCATATTATAAAATTAACTCATTTAAGGGGTTATTTTATCATACTCACAAATATACAAATATTATGGGGTTATTTTCTCCGATTGATAATGTAACACCCTTAGTTGTAATAATAATAATTCTATATATATATATATATTTAAAAAAAGAAAAGAAAAAAAAAACTCTTTTTCTCCTCCCTCTCTCTTTTCCTTCCTCCCTCTCCTTCCCTCTCCTTCTCCTTTTCCTTCCTTCTCCCTCCCACCACCATTTCCCGTTCCCGTCACTGCGTCCTCCCGCTCCTTCCCGCTCTGCGGCTTCCAAGATCAAGGGGCTCGCCGCTCTCTTGCCGGGCTTGTTTTCGGCGATCTGACATCGGGAATGAGTTCCTCACTCCCGAAAACCCCGGAAGCAACCCTCCTCCGTCGGAAAATCCTTGGCCGGCCTTGGGAAGTGTCGCGTGAGCAGCGACTTTCCGGTCCCGATCCGCCGCCTTCCGGCCACTTTCCGGCCAAAACTCTTGTACTTAGGACTCCCGCAACTTGAGCTTCGCGTAGGCGCCCGGATTTGAATTCCGACATTGGCGGGGCCCGGACCCTAGTGTTTTCCCGGAGGCGAAATATTTTAATTTTTAACTCGGTATAATTTTATTTAGACTCTGAAAATTTTGTTATAATATTAGAAAGTTAGTGTGGCTATTAATTGCTTGTGATGGGTAGTTTAAAAATAAAACAAATTAAATTGTTTGGGTTGTGGTGTTTTGGAGTCGGGAAAATATTAGTGCGATTCTTGTGGCGGCTCCTGTTATTAAATTCCAGCATGTCCGATATGTTTTTGGCAGTCCTGGACCCGTTTACGGGGGGTAAATATCCGTAATTTAAGGGAGATTCACATCAAATTTCGTGAGAATCCTCGAGTCCAATTTAATTCTAGGCGGTCGATCTTAGGGTCTAAGTTTAGGAAAAATTTTGAATGTCTATTAATTGTATGTCTTTTGTTATTAGATAATTCAGCCTTCCCTTGACTCCACGAGGCGTCGAGGAGTAATGTCAGTATTTCGACATGGTCGGGCTTCCAATGGTAGTGGGCGAGTTCGACTCTGGCACTAGTTGGGCCGGCACTTGTCGGATGTGGCGGGTCACACCGGGGACCGTGCCTAACATCTAGTGGAGCCCTGTTTTAGGTGTGGTGAGATGGGACATATGGCTCGAGAGTGTCCTCGCTACTTGGTCGACCGGCTTTTCCACAAAGCTCGTCGCTAGTGCGACCCGACCAGCTTTTCCTGCAGCCCCGGGACATTTTCAAGATGGATCTCAGTTTGTTGGCTAGCAGGGCCGTAGTTTTGGAGGTAGAACTTCAGGAGGTCGGTCTGGGGGCAGGGTTCAAGGTCGAGCTTCAGGGTCTCAACAGTCAGGCCGGGGGCAAGCGAGAGTGTTCACCCTCACTCCTCAAGATGCGCGAGCCTCAAATGCCATGGTGTCAGGTACTATTCTTGTTTGTCATTCTGAAGCTAGAGTTTTGTTAGACCCTGGGGCTACCCATTCTTTCGTATCGCCTAGTTTTGCCTTAAGATTGGATGTCCGGCCCGTTAGGCTTCCAATCCCGATGTCGGTCACTACGCCGTTAAGTAAGGCCTTAGAGACCGATGTCGTGTATCCGTCGTGTCCGGTGTCTGTTGAGGGTCGAGATTTGGTTGCTGACCTAATTCTTTTAGATGTGATGGATTTTGATGTGATTTTGGGAATGGATTGGTTAGCTTTGCATTTCGCCATGTTGGACTGCCGGGAGAAACAAGTGACTTTTCGAATTCCTGGAGACTCAGAGTTCTATTTTAAAGGTGAGCAGATACCTTCTCCCACGAATCTCGTGTCGGCGATTACAGCTAGGCGGATGCTTTGCCGCGGATGCCAGGGATATTTGGCTTTGGTTAGGGATACCTTTGCAAGGAAAGGTTGTGTCGAAGACGTTCCGGTGGTTTGCGAGTTTCCTGATGTGTTTCCAGAAGAACTACACCGGATTGCCGCCCTAATAGAGAGATAGAATTACATGTCGGCGTGATCCGGGTACAACACCTATTTCTTTGCCGCCCTATCGAATGGCACCAACCGAGTTAAGAGAGCTAAAGGAGCAGTTGCAAGACCTCCTAGATAAGGGTTTCATTAGACCTAGTACGTCTCCTTGGGGTGCGCCTGTTCTGTTCGTAAAGAAGAAGGATGGTACCTTGCGTCTCTGCATCGATTACCGGCAACTGAATAAGGTGACGATTCGTAACCGGTATCCGCTTCCTCGCATCGATGACCTATTCGATCAGCTTCAGGGAGTGGTGTATTTCTCCAAGATTGATCTACGATCGGGGTATCACCAGTTAAGGATCCGTGGTGAAGATGTGCCAAAGGCGAGGCGTTCGGGGACGCGTTATGGGCATTATGAGTTTCTGGTGATGTCGTTTGGACTCACTAATGCCCCTGCGGCTTTTATGGATTTGATGAATCGAGTGTTCAAGGAATTTCTGGATCGTTTTGTCATCGTATTCATTGATGATATCTTGGTTTATTCCAAAGTGAAGAGGAGCACGCGTGGCACTTGAGGATAGTACTTCAGACTTTGAGGGAACATCAATTGTACGCTAAGTTCTCCAAGTGCGAGTTCTGGTTGGAAAGCGTTGCTTTTCTAGGGCACATAGTGTCTAAAGAGGGTATTCAAGTGGACCCTAAGAAAGTGGAGGCAGTGACTGATTGGCAGAGGCCAACCCGGTGGTGAAGTGCGTAACTTTCTAAGGTTGGCGAGCTACTACCGTCGATTTGTGCAAGACTTTTCGAGGATAGCAGCGCCTTTGACTAAGTTGACTCGGGAAGAATGTCGGGGTTTCGGTGGTCGGCTTGTGAGAAAAGCTTTGAAGTTGAAAACATTTGACTTGACTCGGTGTTGACCTTACCTTCCGGGACTGGTGGATTCGCGGTGTATTGCGACGCTTCTAGAGTGGGTTTGGGTTGTGTTCTGATGCAAAATAGAAAGGTAATAGCTTATGCATCTAGGCAATTGAAGAAGCATGAACAAAATTACCCGACCCACGATTTGGAGATGGCAGCAGTAATTTTTGCATTAAAGATTTGGAGGCACTATCTCTATGGAGAGACGTGCGAGATTTATACAGATCATAAAAGATTAAAGTATATTTTCCAACAGAAGGATTTGAACCTGAGGCAGAGAAGGTGGTTAGAGCTTCTGAAGGACTATGATTGTAATATTCTCTACCACCTAGGTAAGGCGAATGTCGTTGCAGATGCTTTGAGCAGGAAGTCGGTAGGTAGTCTTGCTCATATCAATGTAGAGAAGAGATCGCTGGCTAAAGGGTTGCATGAACTGTATGATCAAGGGTTTCAGGTGGAAATATTAGAATCAGGTGTGTTGTTAGCACATTTCAGGGTTAGGTCTGTGCTTGTCGATAGAATCAGGATCGCTCAGAATCGAGACCCGCAGTTGTAGAAAATCTTAGAAGAAGTGCAGCAGGGTCGAGCTAATGATTTTGTTATGAATGGTGATGGCACCCTCATGATGGGCTCTAGGCTATGTGTTCCCGATGTGGATAATCTCAGAAAGGAGATTTTGGAAGAAGCTCATTGTACAGCTTACAACGTGCATCCGGGCTCCACAAAGATGTACCATGATTTGAAAGGAAATTATTGGTGGAGCGGGATGAAGAGGGATGTAGCAGAGTTTGTCTCCAAATGTCTGACGTGTGAGCAGGTTAAATTGGAGCATCAGAAGCCGTCTGGTTTACTGCAGCCGCTTCCTATACCAGAGTGGAAATGGGAAAGGATTACTATGGATTTTGTATCAGGTTTACCCAAGACTTCTACTGGTTATGACTCCATTTGGGAAATTGTGGATCGATTGACTAAGTCAGCTCATTTCCTTCCGGTAAAGACTACCTACTCTGTAGCTAAGTATGCAAAAGTGTATCTGGAAAGGATTGTCAGTCTTCACGGCGTCCCGGTTTCCATAGTGTCTGACAGGGGGCCGCAATTTACTTCAAGGTTTTGGAAAAAGTTGCAAGAGGAACTTGGTACCAGGTTGGACTTCAGTACGGTCTTCCATCCTCAGACGGACGGACAATCAGAAAGGACTATTCAGACTTTAGAGGGTATGCTTCGGATGTGCGTGATAGACTTTGGTGGTCAATGGGATTGGTATCTACCGTTGGTCGAATTTGCGTATAATAACAACTATCATGCAAGTATCAAAATGGCACCTTTCGAGGCCTTGTACGGTCGAAAGTGTAGATCCCCCGTATGTTGGGAAGAAGTTGGTGAACGGAAGTTAGCAGGACCAGAATTGGTTCAGATCACTTGAGAAAAGATTCGGTTATTCGTGAAACTGACTTTTAGTAGGCGGGAAAAGTTATACGGATCCAAAGCGGAAGCACGTGGAATTCAGTGTTGGGAATATGTATTCTTGAAGGTGTCTCCTATGCGTGGTGTGTTGCGGTTCCGGCAAGAAGGGCAAATTGGCACCTCGTTATGTGGGACCCTTTGAGATTATTAAGCGAATTGGAGATGTGGCATACAAACTAGACTTGCCACCGAACTTCTCGCGTGCATCCGGTATTCCACATATCGATGTTAAGAAAGTATATTTCGGACCCTTCGCATGTGTTACAACCACAACATGTGGAAGTTGGTGAAGATTTGACTTACGAGGAGCGGCCCGGTCGGGGATTATGGATACTCAAATTCGCCCGGTGCGCTCTAAAATTATTCCGATGGTCAAGGTTTTGTGGCGGAATCATTTGACTGAAGAGTGTACAGGAAGCCAGGAAATGAGAAGCCTCTACCCTCATTTATTTCAATCCTAAGTGGGCCATGGTTTAAAATTCGAGGTCGAATTTTTTTTCTAAGGGGGTAGAATGTAACACCCTTAGTTGTAATAATAATAATTCTATATATATATATATATATATATATATATATATATATATATATATATATATATTTAAAAAAAAAAAAAAAACTCTTTTTCTCCTCCCTCTCTCTCTTTTCCTTCCTCCATCTCCTTCCCTCTCCTTCTCCTTTTTCCTTCCTTCTCCCTCCCGTGACTCACCGTTTCCCGTTCCTCGTCACTGCTTGGCCGTCCTCCTCGCTCCTTCCGACAGCTCTGCAGGCTTCCCTTTCCTTTCCTCCTTTCCGTCGGGCGTTGTCAAGATCAAGGGGCTGCCTTCGCCGTTCGCTCTCTTGCCGGCTTGTTTTCGGCGATCTGACATCGGGAACGAGTTTCTCACTCCCGAAAACCCCGGAAGCAACCCTCCTCCGTCGGAAAATCCTTGCAGCCTTGGGAAGTGTCGCGTGAGCAGCGACTTTCCGGCCCGATCCGCGCCTTAGGCCACTTCCGGCCAAAACTCTTGTACTTAGGACTCCCCGCAACTTGAGCTTTAGGCGCCCGGATTTGAATTCGGTAGGCTTTCGGACCCCAGTGTTTTTGGGCAGCGAAATATTTTAATTTTTAACTCGGTATAATTTTATTTAGACTCGAAAGTTTTGTTATAATATTAGAAAGTTAGTGTGGCTATTAATTGCTTGTGATGGGTAGTTTAAAAATAAAACAAATTAAATTGTTTGGGTTGTGGTGTTTTGGAGTCGGGAAAATATTAGTGCAGTTCTTGTGGCCCGGCTCCTGTTATTAAATTCCAGCATGTCTGATATGTTTTTGGCAGGTCCTGGACCCGTTTTACGGGGGGTAAATATCCGTAATTTAAGGGAGATTCTGTCAAATTTTCGGCAGAATCCTCGAGTCCAATTTAATTCTAGGCAGTCGATCTTAGGGTCTAAGTTTAGGAAAAATTTTCGAATGTCTATTAATTGTATGTCTTTTGTTATTAGATAATTCGGCCTTCCACTTGACTCCACCCGAGGCGTAGGAGCGGACTACGGAACGCGTTAGATCTGTGAGTTAAAGTTATTTAATCATTGCACTATTGCTAAGTCTGATCTTAATATGCTATTTTGGAAGTTTATGTTTAACATGGTTATTAATATCTCAACGTAAATAATTTTACTGGATTATTAATTATTGAAGATAATATGAGTATTATTACAGTAATGTTATAATAATTCCAAATATTATCAGTTTTCCACCTGAGTTGCCTGATGTTTTACTCTTAATTGTTAATCATTAATTTGATATGGTTGAACGATTTCATTATACAATGATATTATTAAATGGATGATTGTGTCTTGGGAAATGTGGCTTTCGTAGAACATGCCACCTGGTGGGTTGCATCAGGACCGCGTGCGCACCGGTAATGATCATGGATATAAGATTATTATGGATTTATGCCCCGATCGAGCATTGCTCTCGGGCTGAGTTCGATTGATTAGGAGTTAAGGTCCCCGATCGAGCAATGCTCTCTGGGCAAGCTTATTTGGAATTCAAGTGTTCAGGTACGGAGGTAAGGACCCCCGATCGAGCTTGCTCTCTGGGCGCCAGACTGTTGGATTAAGAGAGCCGAAAGGCTACTAGAATTTGGGGTTTAGGGTTCACTGAGCCACTCGTCCGGAAAAGAAAAGAAACAAAGATATTTTTATTTATTTATTTATTTATTTATTTCATTATGGTATGATGACATCATGATTTCACATTTATGTTCGGGGGTTTGATATATGGATTCGAATAATTAATATTTCCTGTGAAGACTGCAATAGTCTTTAGATTATTTGATTTTATCTCACTCCGAGGCGATCTCGGTTGTAAATTTTCGGGTGGCGTTAAAGACCTTCGCCATCGCACATTTGGCGATCCGACTTCTTCTTCTTGGACTTTTGTAATTATCTTGTACTTCTATACTTATCATTATTACTCTAGAGTATCCGCAGTAGGAAATTTTAAAATTTATATAACTATTCTGACTCATGTTGGTAGTATGACGATTTATTTATGCTAGACAATTATGACTACTTTATATTTGATTAATTGTATATATGGATTTACGGGTTGGTAAGGCTTACTACGGGTTTTGGTGGCCTTAAGTCTACCCATTCCCTAGTGCCGGTCACGGGCCCACATAGTGGGTCGTGACAGATAAATATCCCCGTATTACGAGTTTGTTCTCTCATATTAAAAAATTTACCCCTTTTATGAGGCTGTTCTTCAGACTCGCAATTATACTACTTTTACGGAGTTGTTTTCTCATACTCACAAATATACCAAAATTACGGGTTATTTTCTCCGATTGATAAATATCCCTGTATTATAGGGTTGTTCTCTCATATTAAAAAATTTATCCCTTTTTCGAGGCTATTTTCTCAGACTCGCAATTGCACTACTTTTATGGGATTATTTTCTCGGATTCATAAATATACAAGTTTTACGGGTTGTTTTCTCATTATTAGCACTATTATGGGTTGTTTTCTCAAATTCATAAATATGTACGTTTTACGGGGTTATTTTCTTATATCGACAATTGTACCCCTTTTATGAGGTTATTTTCTCATATTATAAAATTAACCTATTTAAGGGGTTGTTTTCTCATACTCACAAATATACCACAATTACGGGGTTATTTCCTCAGATTCATAAATATCCCCGAATTACGAGGTTGTTTTCACATATTAAAAAATTTACCCGTTCAACTAGGTTGTTTTCTCATATTAAAAAATTTATCTGTTCTACGAGGCTGTTTTCTTAGACTCGCAATTACACTACTTTTACGAGTTGCATCCTCAAATTCATTAATATACATATTTTATAGTGTTATTTTCTTAAATTGATAAATATAGCACTTTTACGGGGTCGTTTTCTCACATTAAGTTATTAGCTCTATTATGGGTTGTTTTCTCAATTTCATAAATATATACATTTTACGGGGTTATTTTCTTATATCGACAAATATACTCCTTTTACGGGGTTGTTTTCACATATTATAAAATTAATCCATTTAAGGGGTTGTTTGCTCATACTTATAAATATACTACAATTACGGGATTATTTCCTCAGATTCATAAGTATCCCCGCATTACGGGATTGTTTTCACATATTAAAAAATTTACCGCTTCTATGAGGCTGTTTTCTCATATTAAAAAATTTATTCGTTCTATGAGGCTATTTTTTTAGACTCGCAATTACACTACTTTTACGGGATTGTTTTCTCAGATTCATAAAGACACACGCTTTAGGAAGTTATTTTCTTATATTGACAAATATACCACTTTTACGGGGTTGGTTTCTCAAATTAACCCATTTAAGGGGTTGTTTTCTCATACTCACAAATATGCCAAAATTATGGAATTATTTTCTCCGATTGGTAAATATCCTCGTATTACGGGGTTGTTTTCTAACATTTATAAATATACCCCTCTCTCGTGGTTGTTTTCTCATATTAAAGAATTTAACCCTTCTATGACGCTGTTTTCTCAGACTCGCAATTACACTACTTCTACGGGGTTATTTTCTTAGATTCATAAATATACATGTTTTACGGGGTCATTTTCTCATACTAAATTATTAGCACTATTATGGGGTTGTTTTCTCAAATTCATAAATATACACGTTTTACGGGGTTATTTTCTTATTTCGACAAACATACCCCATTTAAGGAGTTGTTTTCTCATATTCTAAAATTAACCCATTTAAGGGGTTTTTTTTCCCATACTCACAAATATACCATAATTACGGGGTTATCTTCTCAGATTCATAAATATCCCTATATTACGGGGTTATTTTCACATATTAAAAAATTTACCCCTTCCACGAGGCTGTTTTCACATATTAAAAAATTTACTCGTTCTACGATGCTGTTTTGTTAGACTCGCAATTACACTACTTTTACAAGGTTGTTTTCTGAGATTCATAAATATACAAGTTTTACGAGGTTATTTTCTTATATTGATAAATATACCACTTTTACGGGGTCATTTTCTCATACTAAATTATTAGCACTATTATGGGGTTGTTTTCTCAAATTCATAAATATACACGTCGTACGGGTTATTTTCTTATATTTACAAATATACCCCTTTTACGGGGTTGTTTTCTCATATTATAAAATTAAGCCATTTTAAGGGGCTGTTTTCTCATACTAACAGATATACCAAAATTACTGGGTTATTTATTGGAAATGATATTTGGTTTATGTATTACCACCCTATATGAGATGTATGAATGTGTTGAGATGATATATGCACATTTGAGATTGTGTTAGTTGTTATTGCGCAATAAACAACGGGGCACTTGATTGAAGAACGATGAAGGGAGAAGGGTCGTTACGTGCTCATGTAGTTGAAGGGTTAGCCATCAAGTGTGCCTAGAGGTGATGGCCTATATGTTATGGCCGAGTTGTGATGCTTGTTATAGGGATGGTTAATGAAAATGAAAGGATGTATTGATGTTTACAAGGCACGGGCTTTAATTAATTAAGTTTTGAACATGTTGAAAGTGAGAATGGATTTGATAATTCGATTATAAATACTCTAGTGTCTTAATTTGAGATGTTTATTATATTTAATTTAGTTAAACTATTTTCTGCTTGTGACATCTATCCACTGAGTATTTTTATACTCATTTTACTCTGTTTTAAAATCTTTTCAGATAACAGAACTTGATAGTGGGTGGATTGAGCTAAGATAGTGTATATAAAGTATCAGAATAAGGTTGGCCAACATCCTTGTCAGAGAAGCCTTGTACTTTATTTCTTAGTTTTATTTGTGTAAGTTTGTAAAAGAATTTATTTATAAGTTAAGTAATGGTGTCTAATTTATATATATATAATATAACTGTTTGGAAATGTGTTTTATATTAATTTAATGATGAAAATTTCTAGATCATCTGGTTACTTTTATATGTATTTCACTATTCATATGTATTTCACTATTCATAAAACTTATTTCTTTAAAACTTATTGTTTTCTAAATGTAATGTATGAATAGCTTTAAAATTTTATAAGAGATTAATTTAAATCATTTTTGCAGATACAATGATATTTATAAAATATTTAGACTAACTAAGTAATAATGTTAATGGTTGGTTTTAAGTGTACACCTCGGGCTGTGTGAGACGAGGTGTGACAGTTTTGGTATCAGAGCTTTGTTAAATGGTCCTTTAAATTATGCTTTTGCTGTAGTTTGATGAAATATTGAAAATGTTTTTGTTATATTTATAGGATGCCACTGAGAAGGAACCATGGTAGGCCGCCTAGATAAGGAAGAATTGGCTAATGGGGTAGTGATCGGGCAGAGTCTAGGGGTAGTACAAATCCTAAGCTAGAGTCTGAGGCTAGGACCCCTATTGTTGAGCAACTTCCTTCTCCCCTACCCCCCATTGTACCTATTTTGCAGCTTGATCCAAGGGTATTTGTAGAGACTATTATTGCTACTTTGACAGCTCAAGAACAGAGAAAAAGGCCTGGGGATATTATTGAGCATACAAAGAAGTGTGGGGCGTATGAATTCCATGGTTCCATTGATTCTAGAGAGGCAAATAAGTGGCTGAAGACAACCGAGAAAGCATTCAATACACTTGAACTCACAGAAGCACAGAAGGTTAGTAATGTGTATGGTTTACTGCATGACACCTTAGATGCATGGTTTACTAGAGTTAGGATGTTGCATGGGAATCAGTTGACATGGGATGTATTCAAGGTAGAATTTTTAGGGAATATTTGACTAATGCATTCAAAGTAGAGAGGCAAAATGAGCTCATTACCTTAAAACAAGGAAGTATGACTATGCAGGAACATGTTGATAGATTTTATGCTTCTGACATCTTTCCAATTGAGACTCAAAAGTGCTACAGATTCAAGGAGGGCTTACAAACAGTGCTGAAGAATGAGTTATCACTCTATGAAGGCCAGCATTTTAGAACCTGGGTTGAGAAGGCAATAGAGAAAGAAAATTGAGGGAGGAAATAGAGCAAGAAAGCAAATTAAAGGCCTCAGTTTGGATAAGGAAGCAAAAGGGATTCAGTAAGGGAGCTGGTACATCTCAACAAAGATCAGAGATAGGAGGACCTAGAGGTAGTATAGGACCTTGGACTTGGTCAGGCACTTATAAACCATAGTCTTCTTAGTTCAGTCAGAGCTCTGTGAGACAGCCGGTGGCAAGTGTGGGTAGTTCATTTAAAAGGACTATACCTTGTGCTACTTGTGGTTGTATCTATAAGAGAGATTGTAGGAAGAGAACTATACAGTGTTTTGAGTATGGTGGATCCGGGCATATTAGGAGGGATTGTCCTAATTGGGCACAGTTTGGTACTAGTGCTGGTAGAGGAGTTCAAAGCACAACTAGTAGAGGAGGTAGGACTTTTGGCTTTGGTAAAGGTATAGGCAGAGGTTCAGGAGCCGGTGTTAGTAGAGAGGGTGGTGCATCTACATTGACTCACCCTACTCGGCCTGTATATACAGGGAGACCTTCAGTGCAACCTAGAGTATTTTCCATGACACAACAGGAGGCAGCAACATCACATGATGTCATTTCTGGTAAGTTAGCTATTTTTGGTGATAATGCATATGCTTTAATTGATCCAGGTGTAACTCATTCATTTATTGCATCATCATTCACATCATGTATACCGAAAGAAAGGAGTGTGATGGACTGTTGTAGATATGCCAGTAGGTGAATCAATAGGTTATGAACATATTTATCAGGATTGTGAGTTAGAGTTTGGGGGTCAGAAATTAGAAGCAGATCTCATGCCATTGTCATTATAGATGTTTGATGTGATCCTTGGCATGGATGTCTTAACCAAATATCAAGCAATGATTGATTGCTATAAGAAGAAGGTAGAGTTCCAGATGCCTACTAGTGGTAAAATTATGTTTAGAGGTGAAAGGGGTTTAGAGCATTGTAGTATGGTTTCAGCACTCACAGCTAGAAGAATGATGAGAAAGGGGTGTGAAGCATTCTTGGCATATGTCATTGATACAGAAAAAGAGGCACAAAATCTTGACAGTATTCCAGTGGTGAATAAGTTTACAGATGTATTTCCTGAAGATCTTCTAGGATTGCCACCTGATAGAGAGATTGAGTTCAGTATTGATTTGCAGCCCGGGACAACTCCTATTTCTCAAGCTCCATATAGAATGGCTCCAACAGAATTGAAAGAATTAAAGGTGCAATTACAAGAGTTACTTGATAAAGGCTATATTAAACCTAGTGTATCACCTTGGGGTGAACCAGTTCTATTTTTGAAAAAAACAGACAACTGAATAAGGTGACTATACGCAACAAGTATACCACATATTGATGACTTGTTTGATCAGTTGCGAGGAGCTAAAGTATTTTCAAAGATCGATTTGAGATCCGGGTATCACCAACTGAAGATTAAAGAAACATATGTGCCTAAAACAACGTTTAGAACTCGATATGGGCATTATGAATTCTTAGTAATGCCCTTTGGGTTAATGAATGCTCCTGTTGCATTCATGGATTTGATGAACAGAGTATTCAAGCCTTATCTAGATAACTTTGTCATTGTGTTCCTTGATGACATTTTGGTGTATTCGTGGTCAAAGGAAGAGCATGTTGAGCATTTGAGAATTGCGCTACAAACACTGAGGGATAAACAATTGTATGCCAGGTTTAGCAAGTGTGAATTCTGGCTAGAAAAAGTGGTATTTTTGGGCCATGTCATCTCAGTTGAAGGAGTGTATGTTGATCCTAAAAAGATCGAGGCAGTTGTTAGTTAGAAACCACCTACTAGTGTACATGAGGTACGTAGTTTCTTAGGGTTGGCAGATTATTATAGGAGATTTGTGCAAAGCTTTTTCGTTATAGCTTTACCTTTAACAAAGCTACTAAGAAAGAATGTGAAGTTTGTCTAGAATGAAGAATGCGAACATAGTTTTAATCAATTAAAGGCATGTTTAACCTCAACACCAGTGTTGACACTTCTAGTGACGGGGCTAGAATATATTGTGTATAGTGATGCATCTAGAAATGGTTTGGGTTGTGTGTTGATGCAACAAGGCAAGGTAGTAGCATATGCTTCTCGACAATTAAGGCCACATGAGTTGAACTACCTTACACATGACCTAGAGCTAGCAACAGTTATTTTTGCCTTAAAGATTTGGAGGCATTACTTGTAAGGTGAGAAGTGTCAGATTTTCACAGATCACAAGAGTTTGAAATACACACTAAGTCAAAAAGAGTTGAACTGAAGACAAAGAAGATGGATAGAACTCCTAAAAGAATATGACTTAACTATTGAATGTCACCCAAGAAAGGCTAATATGGTAGCAGATGCACTTAGTAGGAAGTCCTCAGGTAACTTATCTTATATTCACTCTGAGCGAATGCCATTGTTATTTGAGTTGAGGGCACTGAATGTGGAATTAGCTCAAGGTAAGAAAGGAGCATTGCTTGCTACTTTGAAGATTCAATTAGTGTTGATTGATAGAGTTAGGGTGGCACATAGTCAAGATGAACAAATGGTGAAGATCAAAGAGCAAGTCCAACAAGGCAGTAGAGCATATTTTATAATTTTAGAATGGTACTTTACTTTATGGGGACAGATTATGTGTACTTAATGTTGAAGTTCTGAAAAGAGAGATAATGGAGGAAGCACACAATTCAGCATATGCTATGCATCCAGGAAATACAAAAATGTACAGTACTTTAAAGGACAACTATTGATGGTCAAGGATGAAGAAAGACATTGCAAATTTTATGGCGAAATGTTTAGTTTGCCAACAGGTTAAAGTAGAACATCAGCATCCAGCGGGAACATTGCAACCTCTTCCTATTCCTGAATGGAAGTGGGAGCATATTATGATGGATTTTATGATTGGGTTGCCTAGAACTCAGCAGGGACATGATGTAGTTTAGGTAATTATTGATCGACTCACTAAGTCAGCTCACTTTTTACTTGTGAAGGTGAGTTATTCATTAGATAGACTTGCTGAAATCTACATCAGAGAAGTGGTCAGATTGCATGGTGTTCCATTGTCTATTGTATCAGATCGGGATCCAAGATTTACATCCAGATTTTGGCCAAGTTTGCAGTATGCTTTGGGTACTAAATTGAGGTTTAGTACAGCTTTTCCTCCCCAAACAAATAGTCAGTCAAAGAGGACAATCCAGACATTGGAAGACATGCTTCAAACTTGTGTAATGGAATTACAGGTAGTTGGGATAAACATCTACCTTTGATGGAATTTGCCTACAGTAACACTTTTCATTCTAGCTTAGGAATGGCACCTTATGAAGCCTTATATGGTAGAAAGTGCCAAACTCCAGTCTGTTAGGATGAAGTTGGGGAAAGACAGTTAGTTGGTCCAAAAATTGTACAAATGACAACAGAGAATATTCAACTAATTCAGAATCGTCTAAAAGAAGTCCAAGATAGATAAAAAAGTTATGCAGACTTAAAGAGGGAACCGATTGAATACAATGTGGGTGATAAGGTCTTCTTGAAGATTTTACATTAGAGAGGAGTATTACGATTTGGTAAAAGAAGAAAATTGAGCCCTAGGTATATTGGTCCATATGAGGTGATTGAGAGGGTTGGCCCAGTAGCCTATAGGTTGGCCTTACCTACAGAATTGTCTCGGATTCATAATGTTTTCCATGTGTCCATGTTGAGGAGGTTTATGAGTGATTCTAGTCATATTTTGTAAGCCCAACCCATAGAATTAAAAGATAATTTATCTTATGAAGAAGAACCAATTGCCATTATTGCTAGGGAAACCAAGGTGTTGAGAAATAAAACCATACCTTTGGTAAAAGTATTATGGAAACACCACGGAAGTGAGGAGGCTACTTAGAAACAAGAGGAAGATATGAGAAACCAATGTCCTCATTTATTCTAGCAAATTTCGAGGATGAAATTTTCTAAGGTGGGAAGAATTGTCACACCCGTACTCTAGCTATAGGTATATTTGCTTCATTTATGCATTTCATTTACATATATGTTGATAGAATTTAAGTATAAGTTAGTATATATATAGATAGACTTATAGAGGAAAGGACTCAATTGAAGCAAATGATTGTCCTTAATTGCACAATTGAAAGCTTGAGGTTTATAGATAACAAAGCCATTTCGCTAAGGGCTTAAATGAATAATTTACCATTTATTTACCCAAATTGGATCTGGAGACACATATGGAAAGAAAAGAAAAGAGAAAGGGAGAGAAAGGAAGAAAAAAAAGAAAGAAAGCTTGAAGGTGGCTGCTTGATCCTTCAAGTTTAGGCTTGATTTGCAAGTGAAATTGGTGATCAAAAACACTTTCCAAGCTTTAATTTCATCCCAGAAGCCTTTGGTGATTGATTTGGTAAGTAATTTTAATGTTTTGGTTTATTTATATTAGGGTTTTCAAATTACAGAATTCGAGTTTGATGATTCTAGTTTTTCAGTCTTATTGTTTTGATTATATCTTGAGCTAGGAAGCTCTAAATTGAGTGTTATTTGATGATCTAGAAATTTTGAAAAGTCTTCTAAAACTGTTCCTCATTTAGCTTGATCTGATTTAGCTTCTATGTCAGTTCAATTAGAGGAAACATTTTATTATTTAATCTGTCAAAATAGTTGAGCTGATTGTTATTCGACCCATATAAATTTTCTTGTGGTCATCCAATAGAAGTGAAATTTTTATTTTATGTACTAGACACATAAATATAATTCTGATTAAAATTTTAGCTCAAAATGCCTTTTCAATAAGTCCCAGGAATTTTTCAAATTCAGCTCTGTGTACCAGGTTTACAGAGTTCATGAGTTAAATGTAGTCGAGATACTTTTCGTATATCTTAATAGGAAAATCCAAATTGCGTTTGGTTTTTTTTTGAAGAAACTTGTGGGAATCTCCTATAACTTTTTAGGTTTGAATTGGAGCTAATTCTGTCTGTAACATGATCAATCAAGGCCATACTTTTAATTGCTCTGTCTGTCAGGATTATTGAAGCTGGTTATGTTGAGCTATCCTTAACCCCTTTAATAGTAGACACAAATATTATTGAAATTTTTATTGAAGGTATTAGACACAAATATATATGTCTGGTTAAAAATTTAAGTTAAAATTCCTTCTCTACAGGTCAGAGAAATATTTTTAATATAAGCCTGATAACAACTCTTATAGAGTTAATAAGGCTGGTTTGTAGAGTTAAGTTAATTTGGAAATTTTGTATATAGTTTGGGGGCTGCATGATTATATCAATATATGGAATTATTATGTTGATGATTTATAAACAAATTTCATGCTTTAGGTGCTGGAAAAGGCAAAGGAATTGAAGGTGCAAACTAATCAATTTGGTGAATTGATTGTATGTATTTATAGACTGTTTTGGTGAGTAGATGTTCAAGCTTTTTAAATCATTTTATAACATTAATAAAATGATATTTTAATGTTGTTTTATAGACCTGAAATAATGTATTAGAATGGTTTCCATTCAGCCTTGTTGATACTTGAATTTTATATTTAAACTTTAAGCTTTCAAGTTTACAAGTTAAATGACTTATTTCTATGTGTTTTTTTTTCTGATAATTTAATTTGAGATATTCTTTTATACTTGTTGATGTATTTGAGTTCTTGATCATCTTGGATTATGAAAGAGATGGTTTTGTTTGAATTCTTATTGAACTATAAATGTGTTAACATTGTTTTGAAGGATTATTTATTAGAAATGATTTTTGGTTTGTGTATTACCACCCTATATGAGATGTATAAATGTGCTGAGGTGATATATGCACATTTGAGATTGTGTTAGTTGTTATTGCGCAATAAACAACGGAGCACTTGATTGAAGGACGGTGAAGGGAGAAGGGTCGTTCCGTGCTAATGTAGTTGAAGGGTTAGCCATCAAGTGTGCCTAGAGGTGATGGCATGTACGTTATGGCCGAGTTGTGATACTTGTTATAGGGATGGTTAATATAAATTAAAGGATGTATTGATGTTTACAAGGCACGCTTTTTAATTATTTAAATTTTGAACATGTTGAAAGTGAGAATGGATTTGATGTTTAAAGTGAATGATAATTCGATTATAAATACTCTAGTGTCTTAATTCGAGTTGCGATGCTTGTTATAAGAGATCAATTTAAATCATTTTTGCAGATACAATGACACTTTTAAGATATTTAGACTAAGTAATAATGTTAATGGTTGGTCTCAAATATCCACCTCAGGCTATATGAGACAAGGTGTGACAGGGTCATTTTCTCATATTAAATTATTAGCATTATTTTAAGGTTGTTTTTTTAAATTCATAAATATATACATTTTACGGGGTTATTTTTTTATATCGACAAATATACCCTTTTTACAAGGTTGTTTTCTCATATTATAAAATTAACCCATATTAAGGGGTTGTTTTCTCATAATCACAAATGTACCACAATTACGGTTTTATTTCCTCAGATTCATAAATATCCCCGTACTATAGTGTTGTTTTTACATATTAAAAAATTTACCCCTTCCACGAGGCTGTTTTCTCATATTAAAAAATTTACCTATTCTACGAGTCTGTTTTCTTAGACTCGCAATTACACCACTTTTACGGGGTTGTTTTCTTAGATTCATAAATATACACGTTTTATAGGATTATTTTCTTATATTGATAAGTATACCACTTTTACTGGATCGTTTTCTCATATTAAACTATTATCACTATTATGGGTTGTTCTCAAATTCATAAATATACACATTTTACGGGGTTATTTTCTTATATCGACAAATATACCCCTTTTACGGGGTTGTTTTCTCATATTATAAAATTAACCCATTCAAGGGGTTGTTTTTTCATACTCACAAATATACCACAATTAAGGGGTTATTTTCTCAGATTCATAAATGTCCCCATATTACGGAGTTGTTTTCACATATTAAAAAATTTACCCGTTCCACGAGGCTGTTTTCTCATATTAAAAAATTTACCCGTTCTACGAGGCTGTTTTCTTAGAATCGCAATTACACTACTTTTTCGAGACTGTCTCCTCAGATTCATAAATATACATGTTTTACGTGGTTATTTTCTTATATTGATAAGTATACCACTTTTACGGGGTTGTTTTCTCATATTAAATTATTAGCACTATTATAGGGTTGTTTTCTCAAATTCATAAATATATAGGTTTTACGGGGTTATTTTCTTATATCGACAAACATACCCGTTTTACGGGGTTGTTTTCTCATATTATAAAATTAATCCATTTAAGGGGTTGTTTTCTCAAACTCACAAATATACCAAAATTACGGGGTTATTTTATCCGATTGATAAATATCCATGTATTACGGGGTTGTTCTCTCATTTTAAAAAATTTACCCCTTCTACGAGGCTGTTTTCTCAGAATCCCAATTACACTACTTTTACGTTGTTGTTTCCTCATATTCATAAATATACACGTTTTACGGGGTTATTTTTTTTTATAAATATACCACTTTACAGGATCGTTATCTCATATTAAATTATTAGCACTATTATGAGTTATTTTCTTATATCGACAAACATAACCCTTTTACGGGGTTATTTTCTTATATTAACAAACATAACCCTTTTACGGGGTTGTTTTCTCATATTATAAAATTAACCCATTTAAGGTGTTGTTTTCTCATACTCACAAATGTACCAAAATTATGGGGTTATTTTCTTTGATTGATAAATATCTCGGTGTTACAGAGTGTTTTCTCATATTAGATAATTTACCCCTTCTACGAGGCTGTTTTCTCAGACTCGTAATTACACTGCTTTTACGGGTTATTTTCTCACATTCAAAAATATATATGTTTTACGGGGTTATTTTCTTATATTGATAAATATACCACTTTAACGGGGTCATTTTCTCATATTAAATTATTAGCACTATTATGGAGTTGTTTTCTCAAATTCATAAATATACACGTTTTACGGAGTTATTTTCTTATATTGATAAATATACTATTTTTACGGGTTCGTTTTCTCATACTAAATTCTTAACACTATTATAGGGTTGTTTTCTCAAATTCATAAATATACACGTTTTACATCGTCAAACATACCTCTTTTACGGGGTTGTTTTCTTATATCGACAATCATACCCCTTTTATGGGGTTATTTTCTCATATTATAAAATTAACCCATTTAAGAGGTTGTTTTCTCATACTCACCAATATACCAAAATTACGCTTATATTCTCTCCAATTGATAAATATCTCTGTATTATGGGGTGTTTTCTCATATTAAAAAATTTACCCTTTCTACAAGGTTATTCTCTCAGACTTGGAATTACACTGCTTTTACGGGTTATTTTCTCAGATTCAAAAATATATACGTTTTACGAGGTTATTTTCTTATATTAATAAATATACCACTTTTAAAAGGTCGTTTTCTCAAATTAGATTATTAGCACTAGTATCGGGTTGTTTTCTCAAATTCATAAATATACATGTTTTACGGGGTTATTTTCTTATATTGATAAACATACCCCTTTTACGAGGTTGTTTTCTCATATTATAAAATTAACCATTTAAGGGATGGTTTTCTCATACTTACAAATATACCGAAATTACAAGGTCATTTTCTCCGATTGATAAATGTTTTCTCATATTAAAAAATTTACCCCTTATATGAGGCTGTTTTCTCAGACTCACAATTACACTGCTTTTACGGGTTATTTTTTCAAATTAAAAAATATATTCATTTTACAAGGTTATTTTCTTATATTGATAAATATACTACTTTTACGAGGTCGTTTTCTCATATTAAATTATTAGCACTATTTTGGAGTTGTTTTCTCAAATTCATAAATATGCACGTTTTATGGAGTTATTTTTTTATATTGTGTTTTGTCATATTATAAAATTAACCTATTTAAGCGGTTGTTTTCTCATACTCACAAGTATACCATAATTACAGGGTTATATACTCAGATTCATAAATATCCCCGTATTACGGAGTTGTTTTCAATATTAAAAAATTTACTCGTTCCACAAGGCTATTTTCTCATATTAAAAAATTCACCCGTTTTACGAGGCTATTTTCTTAGACTCTCAATTACACTACTTTTTCTAGAATGTTTTGTCAAATTCATAAATATACAAGTTTTACGGCGTTATTTTCTTATATTGACAAGTATACCACTTTTACGAGGTCGTTTTCTCATATTAAATTATTAACACTAATATAGGGTTGTTTTCTCAAATTCCTAAATATATACGTTTTTCGAGGTTATTTTCTCATATTGACAAATATACCTCTTTTACGGGGTTGTTTTCTCATATTATAAAATTAACCCATTTAAGGGGTTGTGTTCTCATACTCACAAATATGCCTTAATTATGGGGTTATTTTATCCGATTCATAAATATCTTTGTATTACGGGTTTGTTTTCTCATATTAGAAAATTTACCCCTTCTACAAGGTTGTTTTCTCAAACTCATAATTACAATACTCTTACGTTATTGTTTTCTCAGATTTATAAATATACAAGTTTTACGGAGTTATTTTCCTAAATTGATAAATATACCACTTTTACGGGGTCGTTTTCTCATATTAAATATTAGCACTATTATGGAATTGTTTTCACAAATTCATAAATATATACGTTTTATGGGGTTATTTACTTATATCGACAAACATACCGCTTTTACGAGGTTGTTTTCTCATATTATAAAATTAACCTATTTAAGGGGTTGTTTTCTCATACTCACAAATATACTAAAATTACGGGATTCTTTTTTCTAATTGATAAATATCTCCGTATTACGGTGTGTTTTCTCATATTTAAAAAATTTACCCCTTCTGCGAGGCTATTTTCTCATACTCGCAATTACACTGTTTTTACGGGGTTATTTTCTCATATTAAATTGTTAGCACTATTATGGGGTTGTTTTCTCAAATTCATAAATTTACATATTTTACGGGGTTATTTTCTTATATCGACAAACATACCTGTTTTACGGGGTTGTTTACTCATATTATAAAATTAACCCATTTAAGGGGTTGTTTTCTCATATTCACAAATATACGAAAATTTCAGGGTTATTTTCTCCGACTGATAAATATTTTCTCATATTAAAAAATTTACCCCTTCTACAAGGCTGTTTTCTCAGACTCGCAATTACACTGCTTTTACGGGTTAGTTTTTTAGATTAAAAAATATACCCGTTCGACGGGGTTATTTTCTTATATTGATAAATATACCACTTTTACAGGGTCGTTTTCTCATATTAAATTATTAGCGCTATTTTGGAGTTGTTTTCTCAAATTCATAAATATGCACGTTTTCTGGAGTTATTTTCTTATATCGACAAACATACCCCTTTCACGGGGTTATTTTTTCCTATTATAAAATTAACCCATTTAAGCGGTTGTTTTCTCATACTCACAATTATACCATAATTACAGGGTTATTTCCTCAGATTCATAAATATCCCCATATTACAGAGTTGTTTTCACAAATAAAAAAATTTACCCTTTCCACGAGGCTGTTTTCTTATATTAAAAATTTTACCCGTTCTACGAGGCTGTTTTCTTACACCCTCAATTATACTACTTTTTCAGAATTGTTTTCTCAGATTCATAAATATACACATTTTACGGGGTCATTTTCTTATATTGATAAGTATACCACTTTTACGGGGTCATTTTCTCATATTAAATTATTAGCACTATTATGGGGTTGTTTTCTTAAATTCATAAATATACTGGTTTTACGAGGTTATTTTCTCATATTGACAAATATACCTTTTTTACGGGGTTGTATTCTCATATAATAAAATTAACCCATTTAAGGGATTGTTTTCCCATACTCACAAATCTACCAAAATTACAGGGTTATTTTCTCTGATTGATAAATATCCCTGTATTACGAGGTTGCTCTCTCATATTAAAAAATTTACCCCTTCTACGGGGCTGTTTCTTAGACATGCAATTATACTAATTTTACGTTATTGTTTTCTCACATTCATAAATATACAAGTTATACGGGATTATTTTCTTATGTTAATAAATATACCACTTTTACTTGGTCATTTTTTCATATTAAATTATTAGCACTATTATGGGATTGTTTTCGCAAATTCATAAATATACACGTTTTACGGGATCATTTTCTTATATCGACAAACATACCCCTTTTACGGGGTTGTTTTCTCATATTATAAAATTAACCCATTTAAGAGGTTGCTTTTTCATACTCACTAATATAACAAAATTACGAGGTTATTTTCTCCGATTTATAAATATCTCCATATTACAGGGTGTTTTCTCATATTAAAAAATTTACACTTTCTACAAGGCTGTTTTCTCAGACTCGCAATTATATTGCTTTTACGGGTTGTTTTCTCATATTTAAAAATATACACGTTTTACGGGGTTATTTTCTTATATTGATAAATATACCACTTTTACGGGCTCGTTTTCTCATATTAAATTATTAGCATTATTATAGGGTTGTTTTCTCAAATTCATAAATATACACGTTTTACGAGGTTATTTTCTGATATTGATAAATATACCACTTTTATAGGGTGGTTTTCTCGTATTAAATTATTAGCACTATTTTATGGTTGTTTTCTCAAATTCATAAATATGCACGTTTTACGGGATTATTTTCTTATATCGACAAACATACCCCTTTTACGAAGTTGTTTTTTCATAATATAAAATTAACCCATTTAAGAGGTTGTTTTCTCATACTCACCAATATATCAAAATTACAGGGTTATTTTCTTTGATTGATAAATATCTCCCTTTGTGAGGAGGCACCCCTTCTCCCGAAGTTCCTTTCTACAAGGCTGTTTTCTCAGACTCGCAATTACACTGCTTTTACGGGTGATTTTCTCAGATTCAAAAATATACACATTTTACGGTGTTTTTTCTTATATTGATAAATATAGCACTTTTACGGGGTCATTTTCTCATATTAAATTATTAGCACTATTGTGGGGTTGTTTTTTCAAATTCATAAATATACACGTTTTACGGGATTATTTTCTTATATCGACAAACATATCCCTTTTACGGGGTTGTTTTCTCATATTATAATATTAACCCATTTAAAGGGTTGTTTTCACATACTCACAAATATACCAAAATTACGGAGTTATTTTCTCCTATTGATAAATATCTCTGTATTACAGTGTGTTTTCTCATATTAAAAAATTTACCCCTTCGACGGGGCTGTTTTCTTAGACTCGCAATTACACTAATTTTACGAGGTTATTTTCTCAGATTGAAGAATATACACGTTTTACGAGTTTATTTTCTTATATTGACAAATATACCACATTTACGGGGTCGTTTTCTCATATTAAATTATTAACACTATTATAGGATTCTTTACCAAAATTCATAAATGTCACGACCCTATCTATGGGCCCGTGACCGGCACTAGGGAATGGGTAAGCGTAAGGCCACTGAATCCCGTAGTAGGCCTGACACTCACTGACTTAAATAAATCTCATCTCATTTCACTGATGCCATAATTTATCTTAACTGTTAAATCTTACATAATTTAATTCAGTCTGCCAGAAGAATTAGGCGAGACCCAAAACTACATAAAATTACAACTGATACACCTACTATTTCTACGGCGGAGAATATAAGATTTTACAAATTAAAATACCAAATCAAATACACCACCTGATGATGAAGGAGTCGGGTTACTAGATAAGGGTCGCGGAAAGACTAGCAGTCACGGATCTGAAAAATAGTAAAATTGAGACTGTCAGTCTTGAGAATGAGTGAAAATCATATATCTAAAAACAATTGCAAATACTTCAATAATACATTTATTTAATTTGAGATAAATACTAAGTCATGCAAAAATAAACGTGTCATGTCATGCTTAAATTAAATAAAATAATTTCTTACACACTACGGGACGGAGTACTTGATGGGTGCTACTCGTGTTAGCTACAATCTAAGGCAGTGTACCTATCGATGCAGTCTAGCACTAATGGCGAGTATCAAGGTCGTATTCCTCGGGAAAGCGAAAGCCCAGAGTTACTCCTTTGTTCTTTGTTATATTAACCTAAAATGGATGATGAATAAATTCTAAACTAACTATTAACTACAAGCTAAGTTCTAAGGGAGATGCAGGAGTAATTGATAAGTGAAATAATCAAGACAAGAAGACAAACCCAAAGGGAATCTAAACTAGTTGGCAATCAAACAAAAGATAAAGGATCGGTGAGTCTAATTATGCTACCCGTGGACGAATTCTTAACCGAATTCGGTTTCTCTCTCGAGATAACCGAATTCCTAAACCTAATAATCTAAAGTTGGAATCTCTTCCTAACGATTGATTCTTAAATTAGCATTAAGCTTTAATCCGCCTCTATTAAGCTTTATTAATTCTTAATCCGGCTAGTTAATTATCCTTATCTCTAAGTGATTATTAACCAGTTCTTGTTATTCAAAATTCCAATTGCCAAACGGATTTCTCAATCTCATAAAGCAATCTAAACATCACAATTCACAACGTCTCATGAATAATGCATAATCTTATTAATACTGAAAACAAGAAAAATACAAAACCAACTCGAGCAATCCAACAATATAATATCAAGCCAACATAGTAAAGAAATCCCAATGGATTAAATCAATCTAGGTAATCATGTTCATTCTCAAAATATACAAGAATTCAATTACAACAATAAGCAAAGGTAGAGAAAACCCGATTACACCCTTGGATGAGAGTAAACAGCCCCAAATCCTTTTGCTCCAATTGAATCGATTCTTGTTCCTCTTGCTCGATTTGAAAATCAATCAATGAACCTTGCCCAATCTTCGATCCTTCAAGGAAATCTAATTGAAACCTTGATCCAAGTCTCCTTTTCCCTTGGTTTCAGCTCAGAAAACCCTTAAGGAGAGAAAAATTAGGGTTTTGGGACGTTCTAACCCTAGCCTCTTCTCTCTTTTTTCTCTCTTCGTTCTTTTAATTAATACCCCATGTCGCCTCCAACACGGCCGTGTCTCTGGCCGTGTTAAGGACACGGGCTGGTGTTCTTGGCCGTGTTACTCTCTGTCGCCGTGCTCCATAAGATCTATGTAATACCCCGAATTTTTATATATTTAATAAATTAGTTATTTTTTATACCCAATTAGTTTGAAATTTTAAGAAATTATTCAAGTAATTATTTGAGAAATGATTATATTTTGGTTATTCAAAATTATCCCAAATGCATATTTATATAAGTAAAATTATATATTGAAAAATTTTGGAAGAAATTATAAAGGATGTTTTTATAAAAGAATTATGGGAAAATTGGTATTATAATTGATTAGTAGTATTAAATTTTAAGTTGGAAATTGATTATTTAATTTAATTGTGTATTTTTTCAATAATTCGGTTTTGGCCCAAATTAATTAGTTAACGGCTTAATTGAAAGGCTAAAAAGAAGTTTGGGGGTTAAATTGGAATTCTGCAGGATGGAATTGTAAGTAATTAAGAAAGTTGAGGGACTAAATTGTAATAAGAAAAAGTTCGGGGGCCTAATGTCGATATTGAAAGGAAAGAAAATCGGGGAAGAAGAGAGGAAGAGAGAGAGAGAGAGAGAGTGGCACATCGAAGAGAGAGGGCAGGCGCCTTTGTTCGTAGTTTCATTGTTGTGGTGAGTGTGGCGATCGGCTCTCTCGGCGAGAGCTTTCTTTAAAGATCCGGTGGAGAGAGAAAATGGTGGCAGCCAGCGTTTTTGGGTTTTTCCGGCGAGATCCGGCCGGAGGATGGACGATCGGAGGACGTATCCCGACTCTCACCAAGCTTCGCGATGGTTTCGTGGCGATCGGGCTTCGTTCTGAATCGACGGTCGAGATCGTCCGCAAATTTCTCCCGATGATCGGGTGTCGGATCGGAAAATCGGGCGGGGATCGTCATCGGTAGCGTCGTTATGAGTCCGATGGTGTGTTCGGATCGCTTCGACCAGCGATCGAGCGTCTGGTAATTATCTTTGGCCCGTTAATTTTGGAATTCTTGGAAATCCTTTGATTTTAAATTTGTGTCTATTGGGTTATATTGAGTATTTGATGATATTATGAGTCAAAATAATTGTCCGCCTTGTGTTTTGTGATGTGTGGTGGAGTCGGAAATAGTGAAGTTTGGGGACCCGACTCCGTTGTTTAAATTGTTGGATATTTAGATTTTTCCGGCGGGTCCTGGACCCGTTTTACGGGGGGTAATGTTCGTGTTGTAGGGAGGTTCTCACGGGATTTTGGTGAGAATTCTCCGAGTCGAGATTCTTAGGCGGTCGATCCCGGGAGTCTAGACCTAGGATTAATGATCGATTGTCTCGGCATATTGATAAATTGTTTCCGAGGCGAGCTAGGAGGTCGCCCAATCCCTGTGAGTTAAAGTCATTTAATCATTGCACTATTGCTAAGTCTGATTTAATATGCTATTTTGAAAGTTTATGCATAATATGGTTATTAGTATCGCAACGTAAATAATTTCACTGGACTATTAATTATTGAAAATAATATAAATATTATTATTAGTAACGTTATAATAATACAGATATTATTATTAGCCTTATCCTAAATTATTAATCTTTATTTTGATATGGTTGAATAATTTCATTATACAATGATATTTATTATATGTGATGATTGCGATTTGGGAAATGTGGCTTGTAGAACATGCCACTTTGATGGGTTACATCGGGGACGCGTCTCGGTAATGATCATGGACATGTAATAAGATTTTCATGGGTTTGCCCTGGTCGAGCATGGATCTCTGGGCTGATTTGTGTAAATTGCCGGAGGTAAGGTCCCTGGTCGAGCATTGCTCTCGGGGCGCCAGTATTATTGGATTAAGAGAGCCGAATGGCTATTAGATTTCTTATTTGGATACTTAAGTGACCGGTGGAGGTAAGGTCCCCGGTCGAGCATTGCTCTCGGGGCAGTCTTATTGGATTAAGAGAGCCAAAATGGTACGTTAGAATTTGGGGTTAGGGTTCTCTTGAGCCACTCGTCCCGTGAAAGTAAAAATATATATTTTTATTTATTCATTTATTTATTTATTATGGTATGATTATAATATGGATTGTATTTACATGCATGGTTGATATATTGATTCGAATGATCAATATTTTCTGTGAAGAAAGTAATAGGGTATGATTATAGTATGATTGGTATTTATGTGCATGGTTTGATATACTGATTTGAACAATCTATGTTATCTGAGAAGAATGCAATAGTTCCCAGATTATTTGATTTTAACTCACTCTCGAGACTGACAGTCTCATTTTTACTATTTTTCAGATTCGTGACTGTTAGTCCTCTCACGACTCTTATTCAGTAACCCGACTCCTTCATCATCAGGTGATGTACTTGATTTGGTATGTAAATTGGTAAATCTTAGATTCTCTGCAGTAGTAATAGTAGATGTATCAGTTGTAAATTTTCTGAGTTTCAGGTCTCGCCTAGTTTTTCTGGCAGACCGAAGTATTTTTGTAAAGTGTAACTATTAAGATAAATTGTGGTTTTAATAATATTAATTTGAGATGAGATTTGTTTAAGTCAGTGAGTGTCAGGCTTACTACGGGTTTCGGTGGCCTTATGCCTACCCATTCCCTAGTGCCGGTCACGGGCCCACGGGTGGGGTCGTGACAATCTACTTCTTCTTTGATGTGCAACACGGCCGTGTTGGTTCCCGTGTTGGTAACACGGCATGTGTTTGTGACCATGTTGGGAACACGGCTAGTGTTGAGACCAACACGGCCATGTTCAGCTTCCTTATGCTCGTACTTAGCTTGTTTCGGCAGCTTTGACATTCAATTATGCTCCAATTCTTTCCTTTTTCATTCTTTGACTTCTTTTAGACCTAATGCACACAAATATATGCATAGGGTGAGTGTTGGTACCAATTTACATCCGAATATCCATAAAATCGATCTTAAAAACCCCATTTAGATGTGTGTATTTTACGCACATCAGTACTTCAGTAGAATCCTAATCCCAACACTAACATCTCGATCAATCTCAATACTAACATCTCGACTAATCTCAACTCTAACATCTCGACTTTCTCATTCCAACGGAACTGGCACCTAGAGAGCGAAGCTCGACCAGGGTCCTCAACTCCAGTCCGGTCACTTAATGTTCACTATCAGCCTTAGCCTTTCGGCTCTCTTATTCCAATAAGACTGGCGCCCAGAGAGCGAAGCTCGACCAGGGACCTTACCTCCAGTCTGGTCACTTAGGTTTCTAAATAAGCCGGCGCCTAGAGAGCAATGCACGACCAAGGACCTTTACTCCACAACCACACTCTACTAAGCCTAGAGAGCGATGCTCGACCAGGGCAAGTCCTAATCCTTTCTTTTTAAATTTACCTATTTACCCTTTTCCATCACTCTCGGATTCATACCGTAACACTCATCAAACTCTTATGTCCTACTGTCGTCCGATCCCGAGTCATCATGCAATGATAAAATCAATGATAAAGGAAGAACATACATAAATAGTAATTAAAAAGCATAATACATATGAATAATAATTAAATTAATAATTAAACTTGAAATAAAATAATCACGATAGCAAATCAAAAATTCATGCATGACACGTGTATAACCGATATATGACTTTAACTCACAGCTTTGGCGACCTCCTCTGCTCCGGTGCATCGGTTGGAGCGAGCTGAACAGACGGATTATCTAATCACAGAAAAAAATTTGTCAATAACACTGAAACAATTGACAACTAACCCTAGGTCTAGATTCCTAGGACTGACTGTCTAAGAATCTCAACTCGGGTAAATTCTACCGAAAATTTGGCAGAACCTCCCCTACAACACGGACGTTTACCCCCCGTAAAACGGCTCCAGGACCTGCCAGAAAAACACTACAAATATCCAATAATTCAATACAACGGGAGTCGGGTCCCCAAGACTTCACTATTTTTCCCGATTCCCCCACACAGCACAGAATCACGACTACGACAAGCAGTCCGACAAACAATTATTTTAACACACAAATATTTTCTAATACACAACACAATTCAATAGACATATAATTAAATCAAAGAATTCCAAAATCAACGGGCCAGAGAAAATTACCGAGACGCTTGATCGCTCGGTCGACTCGCCTCCAGCTGCTGGAGTCCGATCGACGATCCGAACACACCATCGGACTCGAAACGACGCGCTGATGACGATACTCGCTTTCTATTTTCCGATCCGATCCTCGATCATCTGGAGAGATTTGCGGACGATCTCGACCGTTGATTTGCAAACGAAGTCTGATCGCCACGAAACCTGTGCCATTGTGAAGCTTGAGCTGAGAAGAGTCGGGATATGTCCTCCGATCATCCATCTTCCGCCAGAGCTCACCGAAAAAGGCAAAAAACGGCCTGCCACCTACTTCGCCGGAACTCCCTGCTCCGGCCACCAAAGTCGACGCCGCCATCGCCAAAAGGAAGCTCTCTCTGAGGGTTGTCTGATCGCCAGTGGGAATGACAAGGCCGTGAAGCGGCGAATGGCATCGCTTCCGGCGCTCTTCGCCGCCGTCCCGGTGATCGTGTTTTAGACGCCGACCGGCGCCGACCGGTGCGAAGTGAGCAGCGGTCGGACGCCTCCTCCTTCTTCTTCCCCGGCCTCCTCTCTCTCTCCTCGATACTCTTCTTCTTTTCTTCTTCTCCATATTGACATTTAGTCCCTGAAATTTTCTTTCTTACCTTTTGGTCCCTCAACTTTTTTAATTAATACAATTTGGCCCTGCAAAATTTCTAATTAACCCCTAAACTTTTTTTTAGCCTTTCAATTAAGCCCCTAACTAATTAATTTGGGCCAAATTAGAATTATTGAAAATACACAATTACATATATACCCTTGCTGACATATTTATTTATAAAAATACCAAACATACAAATTTTCATTAAACCCCCATAATAATAAAATTATACTTTTAATCCTCATCCCAAAATAAATTTCCAATTTAGTCCTAACACACAATTAATTTAATTAATCAATTTGCTAATTATTTTCCAACTTAAAATTTACTACCACTAGCTAATTAAAATACTCATTTCCCCAAAAATTCTTTTATAAAAACATCATTTACAAATTCTTCCATGATTTTCCAATATATAATTTTATTTATATATATTATATATACATTTGGGGAAAATTGAATAACCAAAATATAATTTATTTCTCAAATAATTTGCTTCATTAATTTCTTAAAAATTCATACTAATAGGATAGAGAAAATAACTCCTTATTTATCTAGCATTAAAATTCTATTTAATTCATTCCAACTAAACCAAATAAAAATAAAATAAAATTAATTTAAATAAAACTTCATTATTAATTATTATTAAGGGAACAATTCCCGGTATTACAATAAATATACACGTTTTATGGGGTTACTTTTTTATATTGACAAATATACTCCTTTTATGGGGTGTTTTCTCACATTATAAAATTAATCCATTTAAGGGGTTGTTTTCTCAAACTCACAAATATAACAAAATCATGGGGTTATTTTCTCCGATTGATAAATATTCCCATAATTCAGGGTGTTTTCTTATATTTAAAAATTTACCCATTCGATAATGTTGTTTTCTCATACTCGAAACTACACTACTTTTATGGGGTTATTTTTTCAGATTAAAAAATATACACATTTTATGTGGTTATTTTCTTATATTAATAAATATACTACTTTTACGAGATTGTTTTCTCATATTAAATTATTAGCACTATTATGGGGTTGTTTTCTCAAATTAATAAATATACACGTTTTACGGGGTTATTTTCTTATATCGACAAACAAACCCTTTTTACGGGGTTATTTTCTCATAATATAAAATTTACACATTTAAGGGATTGTTTTCTCATACTCACAAATATAAAACAATTATGGGGTTATTTCTTCAAATTCATAAATATCCTTGTACTACGGAGTTATTTTCACATATTAAAAGTTTTACCCTTCCACGAGGTTGTTTTCTCATATTAAAAAATTTACCCCTTCTACGAGGATGTTTTCTCAGACCGGCAATTACACTAATTTTACGGGGTTATTTTCTTAGATTCAAGAATATACACGTCTTACGAGGTTATTTTCTTATATTGATAAATATACCACATTTACAGGATCATTTTCTCATACTAAATTATTAGCACTATTATAGGGTTGTTTATCAAAATTCACAAATATACACGTTTTACGGAGTTATTTTCTTATATTGACAAATATATCCCTTTTACGGGGTTGTTTTCTCATATTATGAAATTAATCCATTTAAGGGGTTGTTTTCTCAAACTCACAAATATACCAAAATTACAAGGTTATTTTCTCCGATTAATAAATATCTCCGTATTACGGGGTGTTTACTCATATTAAAAAATTTACCACTTCTACGAGGTTGTTTTCTCATACTCGCAATTACACTACTTTTATAGGGTTATTTTTTTAGATTAAAAAATATACACATTTTCCGAGGTTATTTTCTCATATTAAATTATTAGCACTATTACGGTGTTGTTTTCTCAAATTCATAAATATACGCGTTTTACGGGGTTATTTTCTTATATCGACAAACATACCCCTTTTACAGGGTTGTTTTCTTATCTTATAAAATTAACCCATTTAAGGGGTTGTTTTCTCATACTCATAAATATACCAAAATTATGGGATTATTTCCTCAGATTCATAAATATCCTCGTAGTACAAAGTTGTTTTCACATTTACTCTTTCCACGAGGCTGTTTTCTAATATTATGAAATTTACTTGTTTTACGAGGCTGTTTTCTTAGACTCGCAATTACACTACTTTTTTGAGATTGTTTTCTCAGATTCATAAATATACACGTGTTACGGGGTAATTTTTTTATATTAATAAATATACCACTTTTTACGGGATCGTTTTCTCATATTAAATTATTAGCACTATTATGGGGTTGTTTTCTCAAATTCATAAATATACACGTTTTATGAGTTATTTTCTTATATCAACAAACATACCCCTTTTACGGGATTGTTTTCTCATATTATAAAATTAACCCATTTAAGGGGTTGTTTTCTCATACTCACAAATATACCAAAATTACGTGGTTATTTTCTCCAATTGATAAATATTTCGGTATTAAGGGGTTGGTTTCTAATATTTATAAATATACCCCTCTTACGGGGTTATTTTTTTATATTAAAAAATGTACCCCTTCTACGAGGCTATTTTCTAATACTCGCAATTACACTACTTTTACGGGTCATTTTCTCAGACTCATAAATATACACGTTTTACAGGGTTATTTTTTTATATTGATAAATATACCACTTTTAAGGGGTCGTTTTCTCATATTAAATTATTAGCACTATTATGGGCTGTTTTCTTAAATTCATAAATATACACGTTTTACGGGTTTATTTTCTTATATCGACAAACATACCCCTTTTACGGGGTTATTTTCTCATATTTTAAAATTAACCCACTTAAGGGGTTGCTTTTTCATACTCACAAATATACCATAATTACGGGGTTATTTTCTCCGATTGATAAATATCCCCGTATTACTGGGTTGTTTTCTCATATTAAAAAATTTATCCCTTCTACGAGGCTGTTTTCTCTGACTCGCAATTACACTACTTTTACACAGTTGTTTTCTGAGATTCATAAATATACACGTTTTACGGGGTTATTTTCTTGTATTGACAAATATACCACTTTTATATGGTCGTTTTCTCATATTAAATTATTAGCACTACTAAGGGGTTGACTTCTAATATTTAAAAATATACCCCTCTTACAATATTATTTTCTCATATTAAAAAATTTAACCCTTCTATGAGACTGTTTTCTCATACTCGCAATTACACTACTTTTACGGGTTATTTTCTCAGATTCATAAATATACACATTTTACGGAGTTATTTTCTTATATTGATAAATATACCACTTTCGCGGGGTCATTTTCTTATATTAAACTATTAGCACTATTATGGGGTTGTTTTTCCAAATTCATAAATATACATGTTTTACGGGGTTATTTTCTTATATCGACAACCATACTCCTTTTACGTGGTTGTTTTCTCATATTATAAAATTAATCCATTTAAGAGATTGTTTTCTCATACTCACAAATATACCAAAATTATGGGGTTATTTTATCCAATCGATAAATATCTCCATATTACGGGGAGTTTTTTCATATTAAAAAATTTACCCCTTCTACAAGGCTGTTTTCCCAGACTCGCATTTACACTAATTTTTATAGGGTTACATTCTCAAATTCAAAAATATACATGTTTTACGGAGTTATTTTCCTATATTGATAAATATACCACTTTTAGGGGGTTGTTTTGTCATATTAAATTACAAGCACTGTTGTGGGATTATTTTCTCAAATTCATAAATGTACATGTTTTATGGAATTATTTTTTTATATCGACAAACATACCTATTTTACGGGGTTGTATTCTAATATTATAAAATTAACCCATTTAGGCGTTGTTTTCTTACTCACAAATATACCACAATTACGGGTTTATTTCCTTAGATTCATAAATATCCCCGTATTACGGAGTTTTTTTGCATATTAAAAAATTTACTCCTTCCACGAGGCTGTTTTCTAATATTAAAAAATTCACCCTTTCTACGAGCCTGTTTTCTTATATTCGCAATTACACTACTTTTTCGGGATTTTTTTCTCAGATTCATAAATATACAAATTTTACGGTGGTATTTTCTTATATTGATAAATATACCACTTTTACAGGTCATTTTCTCATATTAAATTATTAGCACTATTATGGGGTTGTTTTCTCAAAATCATAAATATACAAGTTTTACGAGGTTATTTTCTTATATTGACAAATATACCTCTTTCACGGGGTTGTTTTCTAATATTATAAGATTAACCCATTTAAAGGGTTGTTTTCTCTTACTCACAAATATACCAAAATTACGGGGTTATTTTCTCCAGTTGATAAATCTCCCTGTATTACGGGTTTGTTCTCTCATACTAAAAAATTTAGCACCTCTGCGAGGCTGTTTTCTCAGACTCGCAATTACACTACTTTTACAAGGTTGTTTTCTCAGATTCATAAATATACATGTTTTACTAGGTTATTCTCTTATATCAACAAACATACCCCTTTTACGGGGTTGTTTTCTCATAGTATAAAATTAACCCATTTAATGAGTTGTTTTATCATGCTCATAAATGTACCATAATTACGGGGTTATTTCCTCAGATTCATATATATCCCCGCACTACGGAGTTCTTTTCACATATTAAAAAATTTAACCCTTCCACAAGGTTGTTTTCTCATATTAAAAAATTTACTCGTTCTACGAGACTGTTTTCTTAGACTCACAATTACATACTTTTACGGGGTTATTTTCTCAAATTCATAAATATACATGTTTTACGGAGATATTTTCTTATATTGATAAATATACAACTTTTATGGGGTCGTCTTCTCATACTAAATTATTAGCACTATTATGGGATTGTTTTCTCAAATTCATAAATATATAGGTTTTACGGAGTTATTTTCTCATATCGACAAACATACCCCTTTTACGGGGTTGTTCTCTCATATTATAAAATTAACCCATTTAAAGGGTTATTTTCTCATACTCACAAATATACCAAATCACGGAGTTATTTTCTCCGATTGACAAATACTCCCAATATTACGGGGTGTTTTCTCAAATTAAAAAATTTACCCATTCTACGATGCTGTTTTCTCAAAGTCGAAATTACACTACTTTTACGGGGTTAATTTCTCAAATTAAAAAATATACACATTTTACGAGGTTATTTTCTTATATTAATAAATATACTACTTTTACAGGGTCATTTTCTTAAATTAAATTGTTAGCACTATTACGGGGTTGGTTCTCTCAAATTCATAAATATACACGTTTTACGGGGTTATTTTCTTATATCAACAAACATACCCCTTTTACGGGGTTATTTTCTCATATTATAAAATTAACCCATTTAAGAGGTTGTTTTCTCATACTCACAAATATACCATAATTACGGGGTTATTTTCTTAGATTCATAAATATCCCCGTATTACGGGGTTGTTTTCACATATTAAAAAATTTACTCCTTCCACGAGGCTGTTTTCTCATATTAAAAAATTTACCCGTTCTACAAGCGTGTTTTCTTAGACTCAAAATTACACTTCTTTTATGGGGTTATTTTCTCAGATTCATAAATATGCACGCTTTACGGAATTATTTTCTTATGTTGATAAATATACCACTTTTACGGGGTCGTTTTCTCATACTAAATTATTAGCACTATTATGGGGTTATTTTCTCAAATTCACAAATATACACGTTTTACGGGGTTATTTTCTTATATCGACAAACATACCCCTTTTACAGGGTTGTTTTCTTATCTTATAAAATTAACCCTTTTAAAGGATTTTTTTCTCATACTCACAAATATACCAAAATTACGGGGTCATTTTCTCATATTGATAAATATCCCCGTATTACGATGTGTTTTCTCACATTAAAAAATTTATCCCTTCTACGATGATGTTTTCTCAAACTCACAATTACACAACTTTTACCGGTTTATTTTCTCAGATTAAAAAATGTACACGTTTTACGGGTTATTTTCTTATATTGATAAATATACCACTTTTACAAGATCGTTTTATCATATTAAATTATTAGCACTATTATGGGGTTGTTTTCTCAAATTCATAAATATACACGTTTTATGGGGTTATTTTCTTATATCGATAAACATAGCCCTTTTACGGGGTTATTTTCTTATATTATAAAATTAAGTCATTTAAGGAATTGTTTTCTCAAACTAAAAAATATACCACAATTACGGGGTTATTTCCTCAGATTCATAAATATCCCTGTACTACGGAGTTCTTTTCACATATTAAGAAATTTACCCTTCCACGAGGTTGATTTCTCATATTAAAAAATTTACCCGTTCTACGAGGTTGTTTACTTAGAGGGGTTGTTTTCTCAGATTAAAAAATATACATGTTTTACGGAGTTATTTTCTTGTATTGATAAATATACCACTTTTACGTGGTCGTTTTCTCATATTAAAATATTAGCACTTTCTTGGGGTCGTTTTTTCAAATTCATAAATATGCACATTTTACGGTGTTATTTTGGTTATATCGACAAACATATCCCTTTTACGGGGTTGTTCTCTCATATTATAAAATTAACCCATTTAAGGGGTTCTTTTCTCATACTCACAAATATACCAAAATCACGGAGTTATTTTCTGCGATTGACAAATACTCCCAATATTACGGGGTGTTTTCTCAAATTAAAAAATTTACCCATTCTACGGTGCTGTTTTCTCAAAGTCGAAATTACAATACTTTTACGGGGTTAATTTCTCAAATTAAAAAATATACACATTTTATGAGGTTATTTTCTTATATTAATAAATATACTACTTTTACGGGGTCATTTTCTTATATTAAATTGTTAGCACTATTATGGGGTTGGTTCTCTCAAATTCATAAATATACACGTTTTACGGGGTTATTTTCTTATATCAACAAACATACCCCTTTTACAGGGTTATTTTCTCATATTATAAAATTAACCCATTTAAGGGGTTGTTTTCTCATACTCACAAATATACCATAATTACGGGGTTATTTCCTTAGATTCATAAATATCCCCGTATTACGGGGTTGTTTTCACATATTAAAAAATTTACTCCTTCCACGAGGCTGTTTTCTCATATTAAAAAATTTACCCGTTCTACAAGCCTGTTTTCTTAGACTTGCAATTACACTTCTTTTATGGGGTTATTTTCACAGATTCATAAATATGCACGCTTTACGGAGTTATTTTTTTATATTGATAAATATACCACTTTTACGGGGTCGTTTTCTCATACTAAATTATTAGCACTACTATGGGGTTGTTTTCTCAAATTCATAAATATACACGTTTTACGGGGTTATTTTCTTATATCGACAAACATACCCCTTTTACAGGGTTGTTTTCTTATCTTATAAAATTAACCCTTTTAAAGGATTTTTCTCTCATACTCACAAATATACCAAAATTACGGGGTCATTTTCTCCGATTGATAAATATCCCCGTATTACGGTGTATTTTCTCACATTAAAAAATTTATCCCTTCTACGATGATGTTTTCTCAAACTTACAATTACACAACTTTTACCGGTTTATTTTCTCAGATTCAAAAATGTACACGTTTTACGGGTTATTTTCTTATATTGATAAATATACCACTTTTACGATATCGTTTTATCATATTAAATTATTAGCACTATTATGGGGTTGTTTTCTCAAATTCATAAATATACACGTTTTATGGGGTTATTTTCTTATATCGATAAACATAGCCCTTTTACAGGGTTGTTTTCTTATATTATAAAATTAACTCATTTAAGGAATTATTTTCTCACACTCAAAAATATACCACAATTACGGGGTTATTTCCTCAGATTCATAAATATCCCTGTACTACGGAGTTCTTTTCACATATTAAGAAATTTACCCTTCCACGAGGTTGATTTCTCATATTAAAAAATTTACCCGTTCTACGAGGCTGTTTACTTAGAGGAGTTGTTTTCTCAGATTAAAAAATATACATGTTTTACGGAGTTATTTTCTTGTATTGATAAATATACCACTTTTACGTGGTCATTTTCTCATATTAAAATATTTACACTTTCTTGGGGTTGTTTTTTCAAATTTATAAATATGCACGTTTTACGGGGTTATTTTGGTTATATCGACAAACATACCCCTTTTACGGGGTTGTTCTCTCATATTATAAAATTAACCCATTTAAGTGGTTGTTTTTTCATACTCACAAATATACCATAATTACGGGGTTATTTTCTCCGATTCATGAATATTCCCGTATAACGGAGTTGTTTTCACATAATAAAAAATTTACCCCTTTTACAAGGCTGTTTTCTCAGACTCGCAATTACACTACTTTTACGGGTTATTTTCTCATATTAAAAAATATACACGTTTTACGGGGTTATTTTCTTACATTGATAAATATACTACTTTTACGGGGTCGTTTTTCCATATTATATTGTTAGCATTATTATGGGGTTGTTTTCTCAAATATTATAAAATTAACCCATTTATGGGGTTGACTTCTCATACTCACAAATATACCATAATTACGGGGTTATTTTCACATAATAAAAAATTTACCCCTTTTACGAGGCTGTTTTCTCAAACTCGCAGTTACACTACTTTTACGGGTTATTTTCTCATATTAAAAAATATATACGTTTTACAGGGTTATTTTTTTATATCGATAAATATAGCACTTTTACGGGATCGTTTTCTCATATTATATTATTAGCACTATTTTGGAGTTGTTTTCTCAAATTCATAAATATGCACATTTTACGGAGTTATCTTCTTATATCCACAAACATACCCCTTTTACGAAGTTGTTTTCTCATATTAAAAAATTAACCAATTTAAGTGGTTGTTTTCTCATACTCACAAATACACCATAATTACCGGGTTATTTCCTCAGAATCATAAATATCCCCGTATTACGGAGTTGTTTTCACATATTAAAAAATTTACCCGTTCCACGAGGCTGTTATCTCATATTAAAAAATTCACCCGTTCTACGAGGCTGTTTTCTTAGACTCACAATTATACTACTTTTTCGGAATTATTTTCTCAGATTCATAAATATATACGTTTTACGTGGTTATTTTCTTATATTGATAAGTATACCACTTTTACGGGGTCATTTTCTCATATTAAATTATTAGCACAATTATGGGCTTGTTTTCTCAAATTCATAAATATACAGGTTGTACGGAGTTATTTTCTCATATTGACAAATATACATCTTTTAAGGGGTTGTTTTCTCATCTTATTAAATTAACACATTGAAGGGGGTTGTTTTCTCATACTCATAAAAATAGCAAAATTACGGGGTTATTTTCTCCGATTGATAAATATCTTCGTATTACTGAGAGTCTTCTCATATTAAAAAATTTATCCCTTCTACGAGGCTGTTTTCTCATACCCGCAATTACAGTGCTTTTACGGGGTTATTTTCTTACATTGATAAATATACTACTTTTACGGGGTCGTTTTTCCATATTAAATTGTTAGCATTATTATGGGATTGTTTTCTCAAATATTATAAAATTAACCCATTTAAGGGGTTGTCTTCTCATACTCACAAATATACCATAATTACGGGGTTATTTTCTCAGATTCATAAATATCCCGTATTACGGAGTTATTTTCACATATTAAAAAATTTACCCCTTTTACGACGCTGTTTTCTCAGATTCGCAATTACACTACTTTTACGGGTTATTTTCTCATATTGAAAATATACATGTTTTACGGGGTTATTTTCTTATATTGATAAATATAGCACTTTTACGGGGTCGTTATCTCGTATTATATTATTAGCACTATTTTTTGTTTCAAATTAATTATAAAAATTAACCAATTTAAATGGTTGTTTCTCTAATTCTCACAAATACACCATAATTCTGGTGTTTTCTCGAGTCATAAATATCCGTATTGAGTTGTTTTCACATATTAAAATTTACCCATCCACAATTTTATTTCATATTATTAAAAATTCACTTTGTTCTGATCATTTTATCATAGAGTCACAATTATACTACTTTTCGAATGTATTTTCTCAAATTCATAAATATACATATTTTACGGGGTTATTTTCTTATATTAATAAATATACCACTTTTACGGGATCATTTTCTCATATTAAATTAATAGCACTATTATGGGGTTATTTTCTAAATTCATAAATATACACGTTTCGGAGTTATTTTCTTATATCGACAAACATACCCTTTTACTGGGTTGTTTTCTCATATTTAAAATTAACCCATTTAAGGGTTGTTGGTTATTTTTCAGATTGATAAATATCTTCTATTCTTGACAAAATACCATAATTACGGGGTTATTTTCGATAAATATACTACTTTTCGTTTTTCTATATTAAATTATTAGCATTATTATGGGGTTGTTTTCTAAATATCCCGTATTACGGGTTGTCTTCTCATACTCACAAATATACCATAATTGGGTTATTTTCTAAAATTCATAAATATCCAGTCTGAGTTATTTTCATATTAATTTACCCTTTTTACTTTATTAAAAATTATACTACCTCATATTTTACACGTTTTATGGGGTTATTTTCTTATATTGATAAATATAACACTTTTCTGTTATCTCTATTATAGCAATTTTGGAGTTACACTACTCTTTACGGGTTATTTTCTCATATTCCATAAATATTACACTATCGTTTTATGGGGTTATTTTCTTATATTGATAAATATAGCACTTTTACGGGGTCATTTTCTTATATTAAATTAATAGCACTATTTTATGGGGTTGTTTTCTAAATTCAAAATATGCACATTTCTGGGTTATTTTCTCATATTAAAAAATTAACCCATTTAAGTGGTTGTTTTCTTATACTCACAAATATACCAAAATTTCGGGGTTATTTTCTCCAATTGATAAATATTCTGGTATTACGGGGTTGTTCTCTCATATTAGGAAATTCATCCCTTCTAGGAGGTTGTTTTATTATAATCACAATTGTACTACTTTTACGTTGTCGTTGTCTCATATTCATAAATATACACATTTCATGAGATTATTTTATTATATTAATAAATATACCACTTTTCCGTGATCTTTTCTCATATTAAATTATTAGCACTATTATGGGGTTGTTTTCTAAAATTCATAAATATACAAGTTTTATGGGGTTATTTTCTTATATCGACAAACATACCCCTTTTACGGGGTAGCTTTCTCATATTATAAAATTAACCCATTTAAGTGGTTGTTTTCTCATACTCATAAATATACCAAAATTATGGGGTTATTTTCTCTGATTGATAAATATCCCTATATTACAAGGTTGTTCTCTCATATTAAAAAATTAATCCCTTCCACAAGGCTATGTTCTCAGAATCACAATTACACTACTTTTACGTTGTCGTTTCCTCAGATTTATAAATCTACACTTACGAGGTTATTTTCTTATATTAATAAATATACCACTTTTACGGGATCGTTTTCTCATATTAAATTATTAGCACTATTATGGGGTTGTTTTCTCAAATTCATAAATATATACCTTTTACGGGGTTTTTTTTTTATATCGACAAACATACCCCTTTTACGCGGTTGTTTCTCATACTCACAAATATACCATAATTACGGGGTTATTTCCACAGATTTATAAATATCCCCGTATTATGGAGTTGTTTTCACATATTAAAAAATTTACCCGTTCCACGAGGCTGTTTTCTAATATTAAAAAGTTTACCCACTCTAAGAGGTTATTTTCTTATACTCGCAATTACACTACTTTTTAAGGATTATTTTCTCAGATTCAAAAATATACACGTTTTGTGAGGTTATTTTCTTATACTGATAAATATACCACTTTTACGGGGTCATTTTCTCATATTAAATTATTAGCACTATTATGGGGTTATTTTCTCAAATTCATAAATATACACGTCTTGCGGGTTATTTTCTTATATCGACAAACATACCCCTTTTACGGGGTTATTTTCTCATACTCACAAATATACCAAAATTACGGAGTTATTTTCTCCGATTAATAAATATCTCCGTATTACGGGATGTTTTGTCATATTAAAAAATTTACCCCTTCTACGAGGCTGTTTTCTCAGACTCGCAATTACACTACTTTTATGGGTTATTTTCTAAGATTAAAAAATATACACATTTTACGGGGTTATTTTCTTATATTGATAAATATACCACTTTTACGGGGTAGTTTTTCTCATATTAAATTATTAGCATTATTATGGGGTTGTTTTCTCAAATTTATAAATATACACGTTTTAGGGGGTAATTTACTAATATCGACTAACATACCCCTTTTTCGGGGTTATTTTCTCATATTATAAAATTAACTCATTTAGTGGTTGTTTTCTCATACTCATAAGAATACCAAAAGTTACGGGGTTATTTTCTCCGATTGATAAATATTTTCTCATGTTAAAAAATTTACCCCTTCTATGAGACTGTTTTCTCAGACTTGCAATTACACTACTTTTACGGGTTATTTTCTCAAATTCAAAAATATATATATTTTACGGGATTATTTTCTTATATTGATGAGAAATATACCACTTTTATGGGGTGGTTTTCTCATATTAAATTATTAGCACTATTTTATGGTTGTTTTCTCAAATTCATAAATATGCACGTTTACGGGATTATTTTCTTATATTGACAAAGATATGCCATTTACGGGGTTGTTTTCTCATATTATAAAGTTAACCCATTTAAGAGGTTGTTTTCTCATACTCACCAATATACCAAAATTACGGGGTTATTTTCTCCGATAGATAAATATCTCCGTATTACGGGATGTTTTGTCATATTAAAAAATTTACCCCTTCTACGAGGCTGTTTTCTCAAACTCGCAATTACACTTCTTTTACGGGTTATTTTCTAAGATTCAAAAATATACATGTTTTACGGGGTTATTTTCTTATATTGATAAATATACCACTTTTACGGGGTCGTTTTCTCATATTAAATTATTAGCACTATTATGGGGTTGTTTTCTCAAATTTATAAATATACACGTTTTACGGAGTTATTTTCTAATATCGACTAACATACCCCTTTTACGGGGTTGTTTTCTCATATTATAAAATTAACCCATTTAATGGTTGTTTTCTCATACTCACAAGTATATCAAAAGTTACGGGGTTATTTTCTCCGATTGATAAATGTTTTCACATATTACAAAATTTACCCCTTCTACGAGACTGTTTTCTCAAACTTGCAATTACACTACTTTTACGGGTTATTTTTTCAAATTAAAAAATATACACATTTTACGGGATTATTTTCTTATATTGATGAAAAATATACCACTTTTATAGGGTGATTTTCTCATATTAAATTATTAGCACTATTTTATGGTTGTTTTCTCAAATTCATAAATATGCACGTTTTACGGGATTATTTTCTTATATTGGCAAAGATATGCCATTTACGGGGTTGTTTTCTCATATTATAAAGTTAACCCATTTAAGAGGTTGTTTTCTCATAGTCACCAATATACCAAAATTACGGGGTTATTTTCTCCGATTGATAAATATCTCCGTATTACGGGGTGTTTTCTTATATTAAAAAATTTACCCTTTCTCATTATATTTTCCGGACTCGCAATTGCTTTTCTTTATTTTCTCATATTAAAAATATATATGTTTTCTGATTGTTTATTTTCTTATATTGATAAGTATACCACTTTTACAAGGTCGTTTCATGCTAGATTATTAGCACTATTATGGGGTTATTTTCTCAAATTGAAATACACATGTTTCGGGGTTATTTTCTTATATTGACAAATATATGCCTTTTATTTTATTTTCATATTGACAAAGATATGCCATTTACGGGGTATTTTCTCATATTATAAAATTAACCCATTTAAGAGGTTATTTTCTCACTCACCAATATACCAAAATTACGAGGTTATTTTTATAGCACATTCTCATCATCCATGTTATGTGCATTTACATTTAATCATTGGGCATATGATGGTATATCAATGATATTTTTATTTTATGAAACAGATATATATTAATTATAAGTAGAAATAAGAAGCATGATATTAGATTTAATTTAGATAAGTTGATTAAGTACTTGGGTTATGTGTAAACCTTAAGACTTAATTGAACCAATAGTTGAAGGTTGGGTAAATAGATTGGACTTAAAAGATACAATTAAAGTTAGTACCTATATATGGTTAGTAAAATTAATTTAGGGTGATAAAAATAGTTTAGTAGGTGGTGGCATTTCAATTGGAACCATGAGAAAGCTCATTTACCTCTTCATTTCTCTAAAATTCGTACATGGCCAAAAACACAAAATTTGGAATAAGAGGAGTGGAATACCTAGAAAAACTTAAGATTAAGATAGGATTTTGCTAACTATTGAAGGAGCCAAGCTAAAACTAAAGTTTAAGCATATTAGCAACCAAGCTGAAATTGGTAAGTTGTTACTTGAGTGTTATTAATTTGTCATTAGGGTTCTTGATTACAAATTGGAAAAACTTCATTTGATGCTCTCATTGATTAATTAAAGGTCTGATTATCATGAATTAGTAGAGTATTGAATGATTGCATAAAGATTAAGCTTGATTTAAGTTTAAGTATGTTAAGATAGAAAACTGTCAAAATTCTAGCAACCTTGATGTTCTGTATTTTAGGCATAATGGGTTATATAAGTCAAATTAAGCAATTAGTGTCTATGGAAATTTTAAAGAGTCCTCTATAACTTTGTAGTTTTGTAATTTTGCTATGTTTGCCGTTTTGGTTAAATTGAGCAAACAGATTGCTGCGGGTACAACTAGCTGTATGACCCTTGCTCAGTAATTTGAAAATAATTAAATCTATAGAAGTCGAATTGAGTAATTCTTCTTGGAGATGAAACTAGACGCATAAATGGATATGTCTATTTAATATGAGATTTTTGTATTAAGCCAATTTTTCCCAGCAATAAATATACCTTGGTACTAAATTCTGTCTAGAAAACAGAAATGTTGGAGATTAGTTTTATGCAATTTATTAATGTTAGTTTGAGTTAAATTGGTATTTAACTAGATGGGAAATGTTTATAGGATATTAAAACAGTAATTGAGAGTCTTAGAGGAAGAGTTAGACCTATGAATTAGAGAGGGATGATCTTGTAATGCATTAGAACTACATTTACATGAATATTTGTAATATATGCATGTGAATTGATGAATGTGTTGTGGTACTCAAAGGCACAGAAAGGAAGTTGTGGAGAAAGGAGGTTCTTATATGCTAAAGGAATAAGTATATTTTGAGTAAGTAAATAGTTAATATTTGCTATGTTCATATATTTAATCAAATGTTAAATGGTTGCGTTTGCTTAATATTGTTTATGTTTGAATAGTGAGATGGAAATGATTGGTGTTGAGTGGAACAATTGTTATTGCTGAAATATGATATAAGTGAAATGATTGAATTGTGATGTTAAGTGCATATGTGCATGTGAATGGTGGATTCCTGTGAAAAAAATATATATATATAAAGCCTTGGGAGGCTAAAGCCTAGAGAGGCTATAAAAGTGTATAATGTGAGATGAGGCGGAGGCGGCTCGTGTGTGATATGTGAGGATGAGGCGGAGCAGCATTAAGGGATCCTGGCCGTGAGAACTAACTATAATTGTTGAATTGTATTTCTTCTATGATGGTTGTAATGAATTGAGTAGAATGGTATGACTTTATACCTAAACTATGAATATCATGGAAAGTTATGTGATTGGTGGAAATTGTATTAAGGGTATGTGATATAGATTATGTTGATTATTTATTCTTGGTGGAGCTCACTCCTCTCAAAATTTTTTTTCAGGTTTGTAAATAGTAGTGCATCAGTTGGTTGTATGTGAAGTCTAGCTTTTAGCGATTCTGTCAAGTTGGGCGATTTGTGAAGTCTCCTCTGATGCATTTTGTATGCGATTATGTGATATATATGGTATGCCTTATAAGGCATAAGAAGATGTTTGTAATACTTGTTAAATGATGTTTAAGTATAATCACATGTTTAAATGTTAATAACCTTGTGTACGGATTCTTAACAACCTACATATTGACCTATCTACTGTAGTATATATTCTCACGGCTTGTATGCTACGGCTAATGTTTATTGGTTGGCATATGAGTGGGGTGTTACATTTAGTGGTATCAGGCGGGATTAGATTCATTGGGAGTAGATTCATGTTGCACATCATTAAGCATATGATATATGTTCTTTGAACTTGGCTGAATATTTGCATTTCATATGTATAGATGGAGACAAGGAGAACAAGCTGGCCGGATAAGTCATTAGAGTCATGCATGGTCATGAAAATGCATCGAACATGATCAACATGATGAGCATGAGTTACATTCGAAAATCGTCCGAAGATATACAAAATGTTATGGAGCGGTTTATGGATTTTCGATGCAGGCGCTCAACAACAAACTCCGGCCTCGGACTCAACAACATTGTGATTGTAACACCGAGATTTTTATATATTTAATAATGAGTTTTATTTAAGTTAATTTAGCTTCATTATTGTTGGGTTTAATTTGAAATGATTTAATGAAAAATTTAATATTAATCAAATAAATGAGTTATTTTCTATACAATTAGTTTGAAATTTAAAATTATTCAAGTAAATTATTTGACAAATGATTATATTTTGGTTATTCAAATTTTCCCAAATGCATATTATATAAGTAAAATTATATATTGGAAAATTTTGGAAGAATATAAAGGATGTTTTAATAAAAATTTTGGGAAAATTATGGTATTATAATTGATTAGTAGTATTAAATTTAAGTTGGATTTGATTATTTAATTTAATTGTATTATTAGGACTAAATTGGAAATTTATTTTGGAATAAGGATTGAAAGTATAATGTTATTTTATATGGGGTTTTAATGGAAATTTGAGCTTATTTTTGTAAATAAATATATCGATCGGTATTTTTGTAGTGTATTTTCAATAATTGGATTTGGCCCAAATTAAATAGTTAAGGGCTTAATTGAAGGCTAAAAAGAAGTTTGGGGTCAAATTGGAATTCTGGGATGAAATTGTAAGTAATTAAGAAAGTTGAGGACCAAATTGTAATAAGGAAAAGTTCGAGGGGGTCGAATATCGATATTGAAGGAAAGAAATCGGGAAGAGGAGAGGAAGAGAAAAGCGGGCGTCAGAGAAGGAGGAGCAGTCTTTGCGTCGTCGGTAGGCGTGCGATCTCGTAGAAAGCGTCGGCGGCGTGGCGGCAACAAAAGCGGCGTGAGGCGGCGGAATCGCGCGGCGTGTGGCGGCGGCAAGGCGTCGTTCGGCCGTTCCGGTGGCCTTCCGACCCGATCTCGGTGGCGATCAACTCCCTTGACTTCCTTTGGCGTGTGTCGGTTTAGTGGCCGGAGAGGATTCGTAGTAAACGACGCATTTTGGGCTTTCGGCCGAAACTCCGGCGGAGGATGTATCTGACTCTCCTACTGCTCAAGCTTTGCGATAGCCTTGGTTTCGTGGCGATCGGGCCGTTTGCAGTCGGCCAGTAGTGATCGTTCATAAATCTCGAGCGATCGGTGTCGGGATCGAAAAATCAAAGCGGGATCATCATCGTTAATCGTTGTGAGTCCGATGGTGTGTTCGGATCGTCGATCCGGACTCGGTAGGCGGATCGTGGGGCGTCTCGGTAATTTTCTTTGGCAATTTTAGAAATTCTTAGTTTAATTGTGTCTATTGGGTTATATTGTGTATTTGATGATTTTGTGAGTCAAAATAATTTGTACATCGTTTACTGCCTCGTATTTTGTCTTTGTGTGGCCGGTCGGAAAGTGAGTTTGGGGACAGACTCAGTTGTTTTAATTGGATATTTGGAGTGTTTTGGCGGGTCTGGACCCATTTTCTGGGTAATGTTCGTGTTGTAGGGAGGTTACTTGAGATTTTCGGTAGTTCAGTCGAGATTCTTGAGCCAGTCGGTCCTAGGAGTCTGAACCTGGGATTATTGTTTGATAAATTGTTTCGTGACTAGATTGTCGGTTACGTTCGCTCTCTCCGAGCCGGGAGGCGAGCTAGGAGGTCACCAATCCAGTGAGTTAAAGTCATTTAATCTTTTTGCGCTATTGCTAGTCGATTTTAATATGCTATTTAAATTTGTGCTTAATATGATTATTAGTACCATAGAATAAATGATTTCCTTGATTATTAATATTTGAAATAATATAAATATTATTATTAGTGTGTTATAATAAGATAAGCGTTATTATTTTCCCCCTACAAATTACGTTGTTTACCTTAAATCTTTAATCTTTATTTCGATATGTTTGAATGATTTCAAACTAATGATGATATTTATTAAATGTGATGATTGCGTTTTGGGAAATGTGGCTTTAAGTAGAACATGCCACAGTGGGTTACTCGGGACCGGCGTGCTTTAGGTAATGATTATGGACATAAGGTTATTATGGATTTGTTTGCCACGATCGAGCATTGCTCTGCTTGAATTCGAGTTGATTCTGGGATGGGTCTGATCGAGCATTGCTCTGGGCCGGCTTATTTGGATACTTAGTGATTGTTTGGAGGTAAGGTCCACAGTCGAGCACATTGCTCTGGGGCATGATCTTATTGGATTAAGAGGCGAATGGCTACTAGATTTCTTATTTGGATACTTAAGTGACCCACGGGGTGGTCACTGGTGAGAGCATTGCTCTCGAGGCAGATCTTATTAGATTAAGAGAGCCAAAATGGTACATTAGAATTTGGGGTTAGGATTCTCTGGGGAGCCACTCGTCCGTAAAAGTAAAAATATATTTTTATTTATTCATTTATTTATTTATTATGGTATGATTATAATATGGATTGTATTCGTGCATGGTTGATATATTGATTCGAATGATTAATATTTTACGTGAAGAAAGTAATAGGGATATGATTATAGTATGATTTGTATTTTGAGCATGGTTTGATATACTAATTTGAATAATCTATGTTTTAGAGAAGAATGCAATATCCTAGATTATTTGATTTTAACTCACTCTCGAGGCCAGTGGTCTCCATTTATATTTTCTTTTCGGATTAGGTATTTGTTGTCATGACTCTTATTCGCTTGAAACTCCTTCATCATGGGTGATGTATTTGATTTAGTATGTAAATTGGTAAATCTTAGATTCTCCATGATAGTAATAGTAGATGTATCGGTTGTAAATGGGGTGCTGCTGAAGTAATTTTAACAAAGTAACTATTAAGATAATTTGTGGTTTAATAATATTAATTTGAGATGAGATTTGTTTATCGGTGGAGTGTCGAGGTTTTGGTGGTGCCTTAAGCCTACCTATTCAAGTCGGGTCAGGCCAGAGATCGTGAGTGATAGAATAAGAATATGAAAGAGTTAGGAAACAAGGTGCTAATGTTTTCAAGGTACTCTGATCCTATGGTGAGGAATGGTTCACGAAATCTGAGAGGGTGTTGGATAGATTTAATTGCACATCCGAACAAGGCTTCTATATCAATATCTTTAATAGAAAAGATGCACTTGATTGGTGGAAGCAGTTTAAGAAGCAAAGATCGACCAATCACTTTGACTTGGAATGATTTCTTGAGAGAATTTCTTTGGTACTCAGAAATTTATAGAGACGGAAAACTTGAATTTCTTGGGTTGAAGCAGGAATGATATAATTCTGATCTGAAGTTCAATTTGTGAGATTATGTAGTATGCACCGAAGAAATAGCCATTGAAGAAGAGCGAAAGGAAGAAATTTGAGATGGGTTTGAGGCTTGACATTCGTGAAAAGGGCAATGAAACCTCATAATTACAATGCCTCGATTGAAGGCTGCTTTGAGGTGAAAAACATCATTTGAAAGGAATACTATGGAAGCTAAAGAAGAAGATCATTGGTGCTTATAGTAATCCTCAAGACATATTAGTATTTCTTCATTTAGAGGCTCACAATTCCGGTAGATGGTTATCGTGGACGAGTTTGGTGGTGGGTCTAGTAGATCCTCCACGATACCTTATAGTAGAGGTGGATACAATTCATCGGACTTGAGGAGGACAAGTTTGACCGGTGGGGTTTGCTCACATTTTGTCCTCGTGCAGCGGAGACATCTCTTGGAGAATGTTGGGGACTGACCGATGATATGTTTTACTTGTAGCGGGACATTATTCTGGATTGTCCTATGAGAAGAAATAATCTTTGGAGAATCTTATACGATTGGGTGGAGTAGTGTTGGTGAAAATATTCCGGTTGGTTGATAGGCGGAGGCGGAGGAGGTTTGCAACTATTTCCAGTACACCATCGGAACAAATTAGTCACACCGAACCGCACTAGAGTATTTTCTTCTTACTAGAAATAGGCATTTGTAGCACTGAAATTATTCTTTGGTACTTTCTATTCATAATCGATGCACATGTTCTTATTGATCCACGGATCACATGTTCATTCATATCATGATTTTGCATCATGTTCATGCTAATATAGAGGCATTGGGTTATGATATATGTGTATCTATGCTCTTTAGGGGTATTATCACGATGCATCGATAGTGAGATCATGTCACTGTATTAGAATGAGTGTCAAACCATCTGATTTGGTTGTTATTAATCTTAGAGGTTTGATGTTATTTTGGGGATGGATTGGTTGTCAAAATCATCTTTGATTGATTGTAAATGAAAGAAGTAGCTATAAATACAAGAAATAGAAAATAGTAATAGTGGGTGAAAGGAAGACAATTCCTAATTGTTTGATTTCATTGATATTCTGCGTGTCGATTAATTAAAATGGATGTAAACATATCTAATTAGTTTTATAGATATACTACTAAGGTCAGTCAGGGGTATTAGACATTCCAGTAGTCGAGAGAATTTCCTAACATATTCTTAGATGATTACTGGTTTGCCACCGTCAAGAGGTTGATTTTGAGATTGACATCATCTGGTATGACACTATTTCTATTGCCACCATACATAATGGCTCCATTAGAATTGAAAAATTAAAGCAATTAGAAGAGTTACTTGATAAAGGTTTCATCGGGCCCAGTACTTCACCAGGGAGCACCGATTCTGTTTGTGAAGAAAAGGATGGTAGTATGCGATTATGTATTGATTATAGGCAATTGAATAGGATTACGTTGAAGAATAAATATCCATTCAAAATTGATGATTGCTTGATGGTTAAAAGGTGCAACTGCTAAAATTGATTTAAGATCGGAGTTATTGGCAACTCTGGTTGAAGAGAAATCTATTGCCAAGGCGATTGAGAACAAGGTATGGGCACTATGAATATTGTGATGCCATTTGGATTAACAAATGCTCTAGCACTTTTATGTCAGCGATGAACAAGACTTTCCAGACCATATTTAGATCACTTTGTTATTGTGTTCATTGATGATATTGATTTACTCAGAAGCCTAGAAAGGCATGAACAACGCGAGGTTGTTTCTGATTTTTGGCGGTTGTGGCAAAATTCAACAAATACGAGTTTTGGATGGAGGAAATTGCATTCTTAGGGTATATTATTTCTAAACATGGGTGCAACGATTCATCAAAGATTAAAGCAATTATTGAATGAACTTATGTTAGGTTTCTTGGGTTGGCTATTATTGATTTGTAAAGAATTTTGAAGTTATTTGCTAAGCCCAATGACTTTGTTAAAGAAGAATGTGCCATTCCGATTGAAAAGTTATGTGATCAAAATTTCTCAAGTTGAAGAAAGGCTTACTACTACCATGCTCGCATTGCCATCGAAATGGGTTATGTTGTATATATTGGTTACTGAGCAAGGACTTGGATGTGTCAATGCGGCATGGGAGGTTATAAGCATGCTTGAGACAATTCGACCTCATGAGCTGAATTATCCTACATGATCTTGAATTAGCGACTATTGTACATGCATTGAAGATATGGCGACATTATTTATCACGGGGAGACATTTGGGATATTCTTGATCATAAGGTTTGAAATATATACTGTGAGGAGTTGAATCGAGACAACGAAGATGGTTGAAGCTTGAAGGATTATGATTGCACTATTGATTATCATCTGGAAAAGCAAATGTTGCTTTGCTTTAAGTAGGAAATCGTTGGAAAATTTTCAAATATGATTTGTTACAATGTAGAATATTTAGTTGCACTTAGAGCTATGGATGTGAAAGTTTTATATTTAGACGATGATCTGTTAGCCACATTACAAGTAAAGCCTTTGATTGGAGATAAAATTAAAGATGCTGCAGTGTGAAGATTCTTATTTGCAAAGGATGAAGGGTGAAATTACAAGAAGGAAAGAATACCAATTGTGTTGAAAGATGATGGTGTGTTATTGAATAGAAATCGTTATTATGTGTACGATGTAGGAAATTTGAGAAAGGAAATCATGCGCCAGCTACCTTATGCAATGCATCTGGAAGTACAAAATGTACAAAATTTGAGCGCTTATTATTGGTGGCCGACAATGAAGAAGGATGTGGCGAGAATTGTGGTAAGTGTGTTTGACATGTCGTAGTGAAAGAGCACAGGGCCTATGAGGTAAACTTCATTCTTTATCTGCACGTGTGGAAGTGGGATAAATTACTATGGATTTTGTTATGGGATTGCCGTGTACATTTAACATGATTATGCTATTTGGGTAATTGTTGATCGACTTACTAAATGTGCTCGTTTCTTACGTGAGAAACAGATTCACTTGATAAACTTATGGTGTATATTTAAGGATTGTTAGATTGCATGGTGTGCCTATTATGTATATCGGATAGGGATC
>NC_063257.1:27518361-27547162 GCF_019578655.1 Ricinus communis | reverse complement strand
GGTTATTTTCAGATTCATAAATATACACATTTTACGAGGTTATTTTTTTATGTCGATAAATATACCACTTTTACTAGGTCGCTGTCTCATATTAAATTATTAGCACTATTACGGGGTTGTTTTCTGAAAATTATAAATATACATGTTTTACGGAACTATTTTCTTATATCCACAAAGATACCTCTTTTACGGGGTTCTTTTCTCATATTATAAAATTAACCCATTCAAGAGGTTGTTTTCTCATACTCAGAAATATACCACAATTACGGGGTTATTTCCTCAGATTGATAAATACCCCGTATTATGGGGTTGTTTTATCATATTAAAAAATTTACCCCTTCTACCAGGTTGTTTTCTCAGACTCGCAATTACACTACTTTACGGGGTTGTTTTCTGAGATTCATAAATATACAAGTTTTACAGGGTTATTATCTTATATTGATAAATATACCACTTTTACGGGATCGTTTTCTCATATTAGATTATTAGCACTATTATGGGATTGTTTTCTCAAATTTATAAATATACACGTTTTATGGGGTTGTTTTCTTATATTGACAAATATACCCATTTTACGGGGTTGTTTTCTCATATTATAAAATTAACCCATTTAAGGGGTTGTTTTCTCATGCTCACCAATATACTAAGATTACGGGGTTATTTTCTCCGATTGATAAATATCCCCGTATTACGGGGTTGTTTTCTCATATTAAAATACTTACCCCTTCTACCAGGCTATTTTCTCAGACACGCAATTACACTACTTTTACGGGGTTGTTTTCTCAAATTTATAAATATATACGTTTTACGGGGTTATTATCTTATATTGATAAATATAACACTTTTACGGGGTCGTTTTCTCATATGAAATTATTAGCACTATTATGGGGTTGTTTTGTCAAATTCATAAATATACACGTTTTATAGGATTATTTTCTTATATCGACAAATATGTCCCTTTTACAGGGTTGTTTTCTCATATTCTAAAATTAACCCATTTAAGGGCTTGTTTTCTCATAGTCACAAAGATACCAAAATTACGGGGTTATTTTCTCATATTAATCAATTTACCCCTTCCACGAGGCAGTTTTCTCATATTAAAAAATTTACCCCTTCTACGAGGCTATTTTCTCATACTCGCAATTACACTACTTTTACGGGGTTGTTTTCTCAGATTCATAAATATACATGTTTTACGGGGTTATTTTCTTATATTGATAAATATACCACTTTTACAGGATCGTTTTCTCATATTAAATTATTAGCACTATTATGGGGTTGTTTTCTCAAATTTATAAATATACACATTTTACGAGGCTATTTTCTTATATGGACAAATATACCCCTTTTACGGGGTTGTTTTCTCATATTATATGAGTTGTTTTCTCCTGCTCACAAATATACCAAAATTACATGGTTGTTTTCTCATAGTAAAAATTTTACTCATTCTACCAGGCTGTTTTCTCATACTCGCAATTACACTACTTTTACGGGGTTGTTTTCTCAGATTCATAAATATACACGTTTTACGGGGTTATTATCTTATATTGATAAATATACCACTTTTACGGTCGTTTTCTCATATTAAATTATTAGCACTATTATAGGGTTGTTTTGCCAAATTCATAAATATGCACGTTTTATAGGGTTATTTTCTTATATCGACAAATATACCCTTTCTACATGGTTGTTTTCTCATATTATAAAATTAACCCATTTAAGGGGTTCTTTTCTCATTCTCTTAATTATACCAAAATTATAGGATTATTTTTACCGATTGATAAATGTCCTCGTATTACGGGGTTGTTTTCTCATATTTAAAAATTTACCCATTTTACGACGCTGTTTTCTCAAACTCGCAATTACACTACTCTTACGGGGTTATTTTCTTATATTGATAAATATACCACTTTTTTACAGAGTCATTTTCTCAGACAAAATTATTAGCACTATTATGGAGTTATTTTCTCAAATTTATAAATATACATGTTTTACGGGGTTATTTTTTTTATATTGACAAATGTACTCCTTTTATGGGGTTGTTTTCTCATATTATAAAATTAACCCATCTAAGGGGTTATTTTCTCATACACACAAATATACCAAAATTACGGGGTTATATTCTCCAATTGATAAATATCCGCGTATTACGGGAATGTTTTCTCATATTAAAAAAATTACCCCTTCTATGAGTCCATTTTCTCAGACTCGCAATTACATTACTATTACAGGGTTGTTTTTCATATTTATAAATATACACGTTTTACGAGGTTATTTTCTTATATTGATAAATATACCACTTATACATGGTCATTTTCTCATATTAAATTATTAGCACCGTTATGGGGTTGTTTTGTAAAATTCATAAATACATACGTTTTATAGGGTTATTTTCTTATATCGACAAATATACCCCTTTTACGGGGTTATTTTCTCAAATTCTAAAATTAACCCATTTAAGGGGTTGTTTTCTCATACTCACAAATATACCAATATTACATGGTTATTTTATCCGATTGATCAATATCCACGTATTACGGGATTATTTTTTAATATTTATAAATATAACCCTCTTACGGGGTTGTTTTCTCATATTAAAAAATTTACCTATTCTACGAGGCTTTTTTCTCAAACTCTCAATTACACTACTTTTACAGGGTTGTTTTCTCAGATTCATAAATATATATGTTTTACGGGGTTATTTTCTTATATTGATAATATACCACTTTTATGGGGTTGTTTTCTAATGTTAAATTACTAGTTATATTATGGGGTTGTTTTCTCAAATTCATAAATATACACGTTTTACGGAGTTAGTTTCTTATATTGACAAACATACCCCTTTTATGGGGTTGTTTTCTCATATTATAAAATTAATCCATTTAAGGGTTTGTTTTCTCATACTCACAAATATGCCAAAATTACGGGGTTGTTTTCTCCAATTGATAAATATCCCCATAATACGAGATTGTTTTCTCATATTAAAAATTTACCTCTACGAGGCTGTTTTCGCAGACTCGCAATTGCACTTCTTTTACGAGATTATTTTCTCAGATTCATAAATATATACTTTTTTATAGGGTTATTTTCTTATATTGATAAATATACCACTTTTACGGGGTCGTTTTCTCATATTAAATTATTAGCACTATTATGAAGTTGTTTCCTCATACTCACAAATATGCCCAGATTACAGAGTTATTTTCTTTGCTTCATAAATATCCCCGTATTACGGGATTGTTTTCATATATTAAAAAATTTACACGTTCTATGAGGCTGTTTTCTTGGACTCGCAATTACAATACTTTTACAAGGTTGTTTTCTCAGATTTATAAATATACACGCTTTACGGAGTTATTTTCTAATATTGATAAATAGACCACTTTTACGGGGTTGTTTTCTCATATTAAATTATTAGCACTTTATGGAGTTTTTTTCTCAAATTCTTAAATATACACGATTTACAGAGTTATTTTCTTATATGGACAAATATACCCCTTTTACGAGGTTATTTTCTCATATTTTAAAATTAACCCATTTAAGAGTTTGTTTTCTCATACTCACAAATATACCACAATTACGGGATTATTTTCTCAAATTCATAAACATCTCCGTATTGCGGGATTGTTTTCTCATATTAAGAAATTTACCCCTTCTACGAGGCTGCTTTCTTAGATTCGCAATTACACTACTTTTACTAGGTTGTTTTCTCATATTCATAAATACACACGATTTATGGGGTTATTTTCTTATATGGATAAATATATCACTTTTTACGGGGTCATTTTCTCATATTAAATTATTAGCACTATTATGAGGTTGCCTCAAATTCATAAATATATACATTTTACGGGGTTATTTTCTTATATCGACAATTATACCCCATTTTACGGGGTTGTTTTCTCATATTATAAAATTAACTCATTTAAGGGGTTGTTTTCTGATACTCACAAATTTACCAAAATTACGGGGTTGTTTTCTTCGATTGATAAATATCCCTGTATTACAGTGTTATTTTCTAATATTTATAAATATACCTCTCTTACAGGGTTGTTTTCTCATATTAAAAAATTTACCCTTTCTACGAGGCTATTTTTCAGACGCGCAATTCCACTATTTTTAGGGGTTATTTTCTTATATTGATAAATATACCACTTTTACGGGGTCGTTTTCTCATATTAAATTATAAACACTATTATGTAGTTGTTTTCTCAAATTCATAAATATACACATTTTACGGGGTTATTTTCTTATATTGACAAATATTCTCCTTTTAAGGGGGGTGTTTTCTCTTATTATAAAATTAATCTATTGAAATGGTTGTTTTCTCATACTCACAAATATATCACAATTACGGGGTTATTTTCTTTGATCGATAAATATCCCCGTATTACTAGGTTGTTTTTCTAGTATTTATAAATATACTCCTCTTACGGAGTTGTTTTCTCATATTAAAAAATTTACCCCTTCTACGAGGCTGTTTTCGTAGACTCGCAATTGCACTACTTTTACGGGGTTGTTTTCTCATATTCATATATATATATTTTTTACGTGGTTATTTTCTTATATTGATAACTATACCACTTTTACGAGGTCGTTTTCTCATATTAAATTATTAGCACTATTATGGGGTTGTTTTCTCAAATTCATAAATATATACCTTTTACGGGTCATTTTCTTATATTGACAATTAAGAAAATATATACTTTTACGGGGTTGTTTTATCATATTCATAAATATGTAGTTTTTACGCGGTTATTTTCTTATATGGATAAATATACTACTTTTATGGTCGTTTTCTCATTTTAAATTATTAGCACTATTATGGGGTTGTTTTCTGAAATTCATAAATATATACGTTTTACGGGATTATTTTTTTATATTTACAATTAAGAAAATATATACTTTTACGGGACTGTTTTCTCAGATCCATAACTATATAGTTTTTACAAGGTTATTTTCTTATATTGATAAATATACTATTTTTACGGGGTCATTTTCTCATATTAAAGTATTAGCACTATTATGTGTTTGTTTTCTCAATTCATAAATATAGACGTTTTACGGGGTTGTTTTCTTATATTGATAATTATACCCATTTAACGGGGTTGTTTTCTCATATTATAAAATTAACCCTTTTAAGGGGTTGTTTTCTCATACTCATAAATATTCCAAAATTATATGGTTATTTTCTTCGATTGATAAATATCCCAGTATTACGGGTTATTTTCTAATATTTGAAAATATACCCCTCTTAAGGGGTTGTTTTCTCATAGTAAAAAAATTACCCCTTCTAATACGCTAATTTCGAAGACTCGCAATTGCACTACTTTTATGGGGTTATTTTTTCAGATTCTTAAATATATACGTTTTACGGTGTTATTTTCATATGTTGATAAATATACCACTTTTACTTGGTCATTTTCTCATATTAAATTATTAGCACTATTATGGGGTTATTTTCTAAAATTCATAAATATACACATTTTACGGAGTTATTTTCTTATATGGATAAAAATACCCCTATTTATTGGGTTGTTTTCTCATATTCTAAAGTAACCCATTTAAGGGGTTGTTTTCTCCGATTCATAAATATCCCCGTATTACGGTATTTTTTCAGATATTAAAAAAACTAACCCCTTCTACGAGATGTTTCCTCATATTAAAAAATTTACCCGTTCTACGAGTCTGTTTTCTGAGACTCGCAATTACACTAGTTTTACAGGGTTGTTTTCTCAAATTCATAAATATACACGTTCTACGGGGTTATTATCTTATATTGATAAATATACGACTTTTACAGGTTGTTTTTTCATATTAATTTATTAGCACTATTATGGGGTTGTTTTCTCAAATTCATAAATAAAAATATTTACGAAGTTATTATGTTGACAAATATACCCCTTTTATGGGTTGTTTTCTCATATTATAAAATTAACCGAATTAAGGGCTTATTTTCTCATACTCACAAATATACCACAATGACGTGGTTATATTTCTCAGATTCATAAACATCTCTGTATTACAGGATTGTTTTCTCATAATAAAAAATTTACTCCTTCTACGAGGCAATTTTCTTAGATTCGTAATTACACTATTTTTACGGGATTGTTTCCTCAGATACATAAATATACACGTTTTAGGGGGTTATTTTCTCATATTGATCAATATACCACTTTAATGGGGTCATTTTCTCATACTAAATTATTTGCACTATTATGGGGTGGTTTTCAAATTCATAAATATACGCTTTACGACGTTATTTTCTTATATTTTTAAATATAACACTTTTATGGGGTTGGGGTTATTTTATCAAATTCATAAATATATACGTTTTACAGGGTTATTTTCTTATATTGAAAAATATATCCCTTTTACGGGGTCATTTTCTCATATTATAAAATTAACCCATTTAAGGAGTTATTTTCTCATACTCACAAATATACCGCTATTATAGGGTTATTTTCTCTTATTGAAAAATATCCCCGTATTACGAGGTTGTTTTCTCATATTAAAAATTTACCTCACATGAGACAATGCTTTCCTGACCGAATTACACCACTTTTTACGGTATTAATTTCTCAAATTGATAGTTATACACGTTTTACGGGGTTATTTTCTTATATTGATGAATATATCACTTTTACGGGGTTGTTTTCTCATATTAAATTATTAGCACTATTATGGGGTTGTTTTCTCAAATTCATAAATATACAAGTTTTATAGGGTTATTTTCTTATATCGAAAAATATAACACTTTTACGGGGTTATTTTCTAATATTATAAAATTACCCATTTATGGGGTTGTTTTCTCATACTGACAAATATACCGCAATTACGGGGTTATTTCCTCAGATTCTTAAATATCCTCGTATTACGGGATTGTTTCCACGTTAAAAAATTTACCCCTTCTACGAGGCTGTTTTCTCATATTAAAAGATTTATCCGTTTTACGAGGTTGTTTTCTTAGACTCGCAATTATACTACTTTTACAGGGTTTTTTTCTCATATTCATAAATAGACACGTTTTACGGGATTATTTTCTTATATTCATAAATATATCACTTTTACTAGGTCGTTTTCTCATATTAAATTATTAGCACTATTATGATGTTGTTTTATAAAACTCATAAACATATATGTTTTACGAGTTTATTTTCTTATATCGACAAATATACCACTTTTACGGGGTTATTTTCTCATATTATAAAATTAACCCATTTAAGGGGTTGTTTTCTCGTACTAAAAATATACCAAAATTACGGGGTTATTTTCTCTGATTGATAAATATCCCCGTATTTCGGGGTTGTTTTCTCATATTAAAAAATTTACCTTTGCTATGAGGTTGTTTTCTCATAATCGCAATTACATTACTTTTACGGGGTTATTTTCTCATATTCATAGATATACACGCTTTACGGGGTTATTTTCTTTATTGATGAATATACCACTTTTACGGGGTCGTTTTCTCATATTAAATTATTAGCACTCTTATGGGGTTGTTTTCTCAAATTCATAAATATATACGTTTTATGGGGTTATTTTCTTATATCGACAAATATACCCCTTCTACCGTGTTGTTTTCTAATATTATTAAATTAACCCATTTAAGGGGTTGTTTTCTCATACTCACAAATATATCGCAATTACGGGCTTATTTCCTCAGATTCATAAATATCCCCATATTAGGGAGTTGTTTCCACATATTAAAAAATTTACCCCTTCTACGAGGCTGTTTTCTCATATTAAAAGATTTACCCGTTCTACGAAGTTGTTTTTTAGACTCGCAATTACACTACTTTTACCGGGTTATTTTCTTAGATCCATAGATATACACCGTTTATGGGGTTATTTTCTAATATTAATGAATATACCACTTTTACAGGGTCACTTTCTCATATTAAATTATTAGCACTATTATGGGGTTGTTTTCTCAAATTCATAAATATACACGTTTTACGGGGTTATTTTCTTATATTGATAAATATACCACTTTTACGGGGTCGTTTTCTCATATTAAATTATTAGCACTATTATGCGGTTTTTCTATCAAATTCATAAATATACACGTATTATGGAGTTATTTGCTTATATTGACAAACATACCCCTTTTACGGAGTTATTTTCTTATATTAAAAATTAACCTATTTAAGGGGTTGTTTTCTCGTACTCACAAATATACCAAAATTACGGAGTTATTTTCTTCGATTGATAAACATCACCGTATTACAGAGTTATTTTCTAATATTTATAAATATACCCCTCTTACGGGGTTGTTTTCTCATATTAAAAAATTAATCCCTTCTATGAGGCTGTTTTCTCAGGCTCGCAATTATACTACTATTATGAGGTTATTTTCTCAGATTCATAAATATACACGTTTTACGGGGTTATTTTCATATATTTATAAATATACCACTTTTACGGGGTCATTTTCTCATACTAAATTATTAGCACTATTATGGGGTTGTTTTATCAAATTCATAAATATACACTTTTACGAGATTATTTTCTTATATCGACAAATATACCGCTATTACAGTGTTATTTTGTCCGATTTATAAATATACACGTTTTACAGAGTTATTTTCTTATATCGACAAATATATCCCTTTTACGGGGTTGTTTTCTCATATTATAAAATTAACCCATTTAAGGGGTTATTTTCTCATACTCCCAAATATACCGCTATTACAGGATTATTTTCTCCGATTGATAAATATCCCCGTATTACGGGGTTGTTTTCTCATATTAAAAAATTTACCCTTGCTACGAGGCTGTTTTCTCAAACTCGTAATTATACTACTTTTACGGGGTTATTTTCTCATATTTATAGATATAAACGTTTTACGGGGTCATTTTCTCATACTAAATTATTTGCACTATTATGGGGTTATTTTTTCAAATTCATAAAATACACGTTTTGCGAGATTATTTTTTTTATTGACAAATATACTCCTTTTACGGGGGTTATTTTCTCATATTATAAAATTAACTTCTTTAAGGGGTTATTTTCTCATGCTCACAAATATACCAAAATTACGGGGTTATTCTCTTCGATTGATAAATATCCCCGTATTACGGGATTGTTTTCTAATATTTATAAATATACCTCTTTTACGGGGTTATTTTCTCATATTAAAACATTTACCACTTCTACGAGGCTATTTTCTCATATTAAAAATTTACCCATTCTGCGAGACTGTTTTCTTAGACTCGCAATTACACTATTTTTATGGGGTTGTTTTCTCAGATTCATAAATATACACGTTTTATGGGGTTATTTTCTTATATTGACAAATATACCGCTTTTACGGGGTTGTTTTCTCATATTATAAAATTAACCCATTTAAGGGGTTATTTTCTCATACTCACAAATATACCGCTATTACGGAGTTATTTTCTCCGATTGATAAATATCCCCGTATTACGGGGTTGTTTTCTCATATTAAAAAATCTACCCCTACTACGAGGCTCTTTTCTCAGACTCGCAATTAAACTACTTTTACGGGGTTATTTTCTTAGATTCATAGATTTACTGTTTACAGATTATTTTCTTATATTGATGAATATACCACTTTACAGGGTCGTTTTCTCATATTAAATTATTAGCACTATTATGAGGTTGTTTCCTCAGTTTCATAAATATACACGTTTTAGGGGTTATTTTTTTATATCGACAAATATACCCTTTTTACGGGTTTGTTTTCTAATATTAGAAAATTAACCCATTTAAGGAGTTGTTTTCTCATACTCACAAATATACCGCAATTACGTAGTTATTTTCTCCAATTCATAAATATCACGTATTACGGGGTTATTTTCACATATTAGAAAATTTACCCCTTCTACGAGGCTGTTTTCTCATATTAAAGAATTTACCTGTTCTACGAACTTGTTTTCTTAGACTCACAATTACACAACTTTTACGGGGTTATTTTCTCAGATTCATAAATATACACGTTTTACGGAATTATTTTCTTATATTGCTTAATATACCACTTTTACAAAGACATTTTCTCTTATTAAATTATTAGCACTATTATGGGGCTGTTTTCTCAAATTCATAAATATATACGTTTTACGGGTTATTTTCTTATATTGACCAATATACCCCTCTTACGGGATTGTTTTATCATATTATAAAATTAACCCATTTAAAGGGTTGTTTTGTCATACTAAAAATATACCACAATTATAGAGTTATTTTCTCTTATTGATAAATATCCCTGTATTATATGGGATTGTTTTCTAATATTTATAAATATACCCTTCTTACAGGGTTGTTTTCTCATATTAAAAACTTTTCCACTTCTACGACATTGTTTTCTTAGACTCGCAATTACGCTACTATTATGGGGTTGGTTTCTCAGATTCATAAATATACACGTTTTAGGGGGTTATTTTTTTAATTTATAAATATATCACTTTTACGGGGTCATTTTTTAATATTAAATTATTAGAACTATTATGAGGTTGTTTTCTCAAATTCATAAATATATACGTTTTATGGGGTTATTTCTTATATCGACATATATACCCCTTTTACTAAGTTGTTTTCTAATATTATAAACTTAACCCATTTAAGTGGTTATTTCTCATACTCACAAATATACCGCAATTACGGAGTTATTTTCTCTGATTGATAAATATCCCCATATTATGGGATTGTTTTCTAATATTTATAAATATATCCTTCTTACAGGGTTGTTTTCTCATATTAAAATTTTTTCGCTTCTACGGCTGCTGTTTTCTCATACTCATAAATATACCGCTCTTACGCAGTGGTTTTCTAATATTAAAAAATTTACTCGTTCTACGTGGTTGTTTTCCTGGACTCACAATTAAACTACTTTTACGAGGTTATTTTCTCAGAATCATAAATACACACATTTCACGGGGTTATTTTCTTGTATTGATAAATATACAACTTTTACGGATTTTGTTCTCATATTAAATTATTACCACTATTATGGGGTTGTTTTATCAAATTCATAAATATACATGTTTTACGGGGTTATTTTCTTATATCGACAAACATATCCCTTTTACGGTGTTATTTTCTCATATTATAAAATTAACTCATTTAAGGTGTTATTTTCTCATACTCACAAATATACCGCTATTACGGGATTATTTTCTCTGATTGATAAATATCCCTGTATTACGAGGTTGTTTTCTCATATTAAAAAATTTACCCCTGCTACGAGCCTATTTTCTCAAACTCGCAATTACACTACTTTTACGGGGTTATCTTCTCAGATTCATAGATATACATGTTTTACGGGGTCATTTTCTCATACTAAATTATTTGCACTATTATGGGGTTGTTTTCTCAAATTCTTAAATATACACGTTTTACGGGATTATTTTTTTATATTACCAAATATACTCTTTTTACGAGGTTATTTTCTCATATTATAACATTTACCCCTTTAAGGGGTTGTTTTCTCATGCTCATAAATATACCAAAATTACGGAGTTATTCTCTTCGATTGATAAATATCCCCGAATTACAGGGTTGTTTTCTAATATTTATAAATATACCTCTCTCACGAGGTAATTTTCTCATATTAAAAAATTTACCCCTTCTTCGAGGTTGTTTTCTCAGACTCGCAATTACACTACTTTTACGAGGTTGTTTTCTCAAATTCATAAATATAGGCATTTTTTCTTAATTTATAACTATACCACTTTTACGGGGTTCGTTTTCTAATATTAAATTATTAGCACTATTATGGGATTGTTTTCTTAAATTCATAAATATACACGTTTTACAGGTTTTTTTCTTATATTGACAAATATACCGCCTTTACTGAGTTATTTTCTCATATTATAAAATTAACCCATTTAAGGGGTTGTTTTATGATACTCATATATATACCACAATTACGGGGTTATTTTCTCTGATTGTTAAATATCCTCGTATTATGGGGTTGTTTTCTAATATTTATAAATATACCCTACTTACGGGATTGTTTTCTCATATTAAAAAAATTACCGCTTCTACGATGCTGTTTTATTAGACTCACAATTACACTACTTTTACGGAGTTGTTTTCTCAGATTCATAAATATACACGATTAACGAGGTTATTTTCTTATATTGATAAATATACCACTTTTACGGGATCGTTTTCTCATATTAAATTATTAATACTATAATGGGGTTATTTTTTTAAATCATAAATATACACTTTTTACGAGGTTATTTTCTTATACTGACAAATATACCCCTTTTACGGGGTTGTTTTCTCATATTATAAAATTAACCCATTTAAGGGGTTTTTTTCTCATACTCACAAATATACCAAAATTCCAGGGTTATTTTCCCTTATTGATAAATATCCCGATATTACGGGGTTGTTTTATAATATTTATAAATATACCACTCTTTCGGAGTTGTTTTCTCATATAAAAATATTTACCACTTTTACGAGGTCTGTTTTCTCAAGTGAAACATTTACCCACTCTACGAGACTGTTTTCTTTGACTCGCAATTACACTACTTTTATGGAGTTATTTTCTCAGTTTCATAAATACACACATTTTTCGGGGTTATTTTCTTATATTGACAAATATACCACTTTTACGGGGTTGTTTTCTAATATTATAAAATTAACCCATTTAAGGGGTTATTTTCTCATACTCACAAACATACCGCTATTACGGGGTTATTTTCTCCGATTGATAAATATCCTCGAATTACGGGGTTGTTTTCTAATATTAAAAATCTACCCCTTGCAACGAGGCTGTTTTCTCAGACTCTCAATTACATTATTTTTACGGGGTTATTTTCTCAGATTCATAGATATACACGGTTTACGGGGTTATTTTCTTATATTGATGAATATTCCACTTTTATGGGTCGTTTTCTCATATTAAATTATTAGCACTATTATGGGGTTGTTTTCTCAAATTCATAAATATACAAGTTTTATAGAGTTATTTTCTTATATCGACAAATATAACACTTTTACGGGGTTGTTTCTAATATTATAAAATTAACCCATTTAAGGGGTCGTTTTGTCACTCATAAATATACCACAGTTACAGGATTATTTTCTCTGATTGATAAATATCCCCATATTATGGGATTGTTTTCCAATATTTATAAATATACCATTCTTACGAGGTTGTTTTCTTATATTAAAAAATTTTCCGCTTCTACGACGCTGTTTTCTCAGACTCGCAATTACACTACTATTACGGTGTTGTTTTCACATATTAGAAAATTTACCCCTTTATAAGGCTGTTTTCTCATATTAAAAAATTTACCCGTTCTACGAGGTTGTTTTCTTAGACTCGCAATTACACTACTTTTACGGGGTTGTTTTCTCATATTCATAAATATATACGTCTTACGGGGTCGTTTTCTCATATTAAATTATTAACACTACTATGGGACTGTTTTCTCAAACTTATAAATATACATGTTTTATGGGTTATTTTCTTATATTGACAAATATACTCCTTTTACGGGGTTGTTTTATCATATTATGAAATTAGCCCATTTAAAGGGTTGTTTGTTTTCTCATACTCACAAATATACCACAATTACGGGGTTATTTTCTCTGATTGATGAATACTCCCGTATTATGGGATTTTTTTCTAATATTTATAAATAAACTCTTCTTATGGGGTTGTTCTCATATCAAAAAATTTTCTCGCTTCTACAACGCTGTTTTCTCAGACTCGCAATTACACTACTATTACGGGGTTATTTTCTCAGATTCATAAATATACACGTTTTACGGAGTTATTTTCTTATATTATAAATATACCACTTTTACGGGGTCATTTTCTCATATTAAATTATTAGCAATATTATGGGGTTGTTTTGTCAAATTCATAAATAGACACGTTTTACGGGGTTATTTTCTTATATCGATAAATATATCCCTTTTATGGGGTTGTTTTCTCATATTATAAAATTAACCCATTTAAGGGGTTATTTTCTCATAATCACAAATATACCGCTATTACGGGGTTATTTTCTCCAATTGATAAATATCCCCATATTACGGAGTTGTCTTCTCATATTAAAAAATCTATCCCTACTACGAGGCTGTTTTCTTAGACTCGCAATTACACTAATTTTACGGGGTAATTTTCTCAGATTCATAGATATACACGGTTTGCGGGTTATTTTCTTATATTGATTAATATACCACTTTTACAGGGTCGTTTTCTCATATTAAATTATTTACACTATTATAGGGTTATTTTCTCAAATTCATAAATTTACACATTTTATGAGGTTATTTTCTTATATCGACAAATATAACCCTTTTACGGGGTTGTTTTCTAATATTATAAAATTAACCCATTTAAGGGGTTGTTTTCTCATACTCACAAATATACCGCAATTACGGGGTTATTTCTTCAGATTCATAAATATCCCCGTATGACGGGGCTGTTTTCACATATTAAAAAATTTACCCCTTCTACGAGGCTGTTTTCTCATGTTAAAAAATTTACTTGTTCTACGAGGCTGTTTTTTTAGACTCGCAATTACACTACTTTTACAGGGTTGTTTTCTCATATTCATAAATATACACGTTTCACGGGGTTATATTCTTATATTGATAAATATACCACTTTTACGTGGTCGTTTTCTCATACTAAATTATTAGCACTATTATGGGGTTGGTTTCTCATATTCATAAATATACACGTTTTACGAGGTTATTTTCTTATGTTGACAAATATACCCCTTTTACGGGGTTATTTTAACGTATTATAAAATTAACCCCTTTAAGGGGTTGTTTTCTCATGCTCACAAATATACAAAAATTACGGGGTTATTTTCTTCGATTGATAAATATCCTCGTATTACGAGATTGTTTTCTAATATTTATAAATATACCCCTCTTACGGGATTGGTTTCTAATATTAAAAAATTTACCGCTTCTACGAGGCTGTTTTCTCAATCTCGCAATTACATTATTTTTATGGGGTTATTTTCTCAGATTCATAGATATACACATTTTACGGGGTTGTTTTCTAATATTGATAAATATACCACTTTTACGGGGTCGTTTTCTCGTATTAAATTATTAGCACTATTATGGGGTTGTTTTCTTAATTTCATAAATATACACATTTTACGCGGTTGTTTTCTCATATTATAAAATTAGCCCATTTGAGGGGTTGCTTTCTCATACTCATAAATATACACAATTATGGAGTTATTTCCTCAGATTCATAAATATCCCCATATTACAGGATTGTTTTCACATATTGAAACCCATAATAAAGCTCGGTATGTTGTATAGCTTTGAAGGAGGAAAGGTGAAATTTCACAATTTTGATCCATTCATCAATAGTCAGGATTTTGAGAAGAGTTTGAAGGGCTTTAGCACTTCTATGAGTCATGGTTTTTTGACTTTGAAGGTATGAATCATGTATGGGGAAGTGTGAGGGGTGCATGCATATTTAAAGGCCTAATGTAACACCCTTACTAAATATTTATATATACAAAAATCATTTTTCTCCTCCCTCTCTCTCTTTTCCCTCCCCTTCCCCTCTCCTTCTCCTCTTTTTCCTTCTCCTCCGTAGCCCACCGCGTTGCCTCATCGCTTTCGCTGCAGTTTTGCCAATGCAAGTCATTGCCATTCGTATCGTCTTTCCTCTGCTCTCGGTAGGGGCTGTCTTGGCCGTTCGGCCTCTTGCCGGCTTGTTTTCGGCGATCAGACGCCGGGATCGGACTCTCCACCCCCGAAAACCTCGGAAGCCACCCTCCCTCGTCGAAAAATCCTTGCCGTGACCTTGGGAAGTGTCGCTTGGCGCTGACTTTTCGCCCCCGATCCGCTGCGCCGGCCACTCTTCCGGCCAAAACTCTTGTATAGGACTCCTCGCCTTGAGCCCAGGCGCTTTCGGATTCGAATTCAGGCAACATTGGCGGGGCCAAACCGGGATCCTGCCCTGACTTGTTTTCCGGACCGTGAAATATTTCAATTTTTAACTCGGTATAATTTTATTTTAGACTCGAAAATTTTGTTATAATATTAGAAAGTTATTGTGGCTATTAATTGCTTATGTTGGGTAGTTTAAAAATAAATCAAATTAAATTGTTTGGATTGTGGTGTTTTGGAGTCGGAAAATATTAATGCGATTCTTGTGGCCTCTGGCTCCTTATTAAATTCCAGCATGTTTGATATGTTTTTGGCAGTCCTGGACCCGTTTTACGGGGGGTAAATATCCGAAATTTAGGGAGGTTCATCAAACTTTCGTGATTCCTCGAGTCCAATTAAATTCTAGGCGGTCGACCTTAGGGTCTAAGTTTAGGAAGAATTTCGAATGTCTATTAATTGTATGTCTTTTGTTATTAGATAATTCGGCCTTCCATGACTCCACCCGAGGGCGTAGGAGTGGGTATGAACGCATCAAATCATGAGTTAAAGTCATTTAATCTTTGTGCTATTGCTAGTCCGATTTTAATATGCTATTTAGAATTTGTGCTTAATATGATTATTAGTATCGCAAAATAAATGATTTCACTTGATTATTAATATTTGAAATAATATAAATATTATTATTAGTATGTTATAATAAGACAAACCTTATTATTTTTCCCCTCACAAATTGCACGTTGTTTTATCTTAAATCTTTAATCTTTATTTCGATATGTGTTGGATGAGTTCATCAGATAATGATATTTATTATATGTGATGATTGCGAATTGGGAAATGTGGCTTGTAGAACATGCTTTGATGGGTTACATCGGGACGGCGTCATATACCGGTAATGATCATGGACATGTAATAAGATATTTATGGGTTTGCCCTGGTCGAGCATGGCTCTCTGGGCTGATTTGTGTAAATTGCCGGAGGTAAGGTCCCTGGTCGAGCATTGCTCTCGGGGCGCCAGTCTTATTGGATTAAGAGAGCCGAATGGCTACTAGATTTCTTATTTGGATACTTAAGTGACCAGACTGGAGGTAAGGTCCCTGGTCGAGCATTGCTCTCGGGGCGCCAGTCTTATTGGATTAAGAGAGCCGAATGGCTACTAGATTTCTTATTTGGATACTTAAGTGACCAGACTGGAGGTAAGGTCCACGGTGAGCATTGCTCTCGGGGCGCCAGTCTTATTTGGATTAAGAGAGCCAAAATGGCTGTTAGAATTTGGGGTTAGGGTTCTACTTAGCCACACGTCCCGTGAAAGTAAAAATGTCTTTATTTATTTACACTCTCTTCTTTTATCATTTTATTATTATGGTGTATGATTATATATTATGATTGCAATTATATTCAGAAATTGGTATATTGTTCTGAATAATTAATATATCATGTGAAGGTTGCAATAGTCCTTAGATTATTTGATTTTGACTCACTCTCGGGGTAGCGGTCGGTTGTAATTTTTTCAGTGATAGTTAAAGACCTTCATATCGCACATTCGGCGGTCAGACATCTTCTTCTTGGACTTTTGTAATTATCTTGTACTTCTATACTTGTCATTTTTACTCTAGAGTATCCGCAGTAGGAAATTTTAAAATTTATATAACTATTCTGACTCCTGTTGGTAGTATGCTGATTTATTATGCAAGACAATTATGACTACTTTATATTTGGTTAATTGTATATATGGATTTGCGGGTTGGTAAGGCTTACTATGGGTTTTGGTGGCCTTAAGCCTACCCATTCCCTAGTGCCGGTCACGGGCCCCCAAAGTGGGTCGTGACACCTAAAAACAATGTATAACTCAGACTCTACAACTGTAGAGCTGAATTAACTGACCATACAGCCGATCGGCTATGCACATAATCGAATTGGCTATATGATGTCATTAGGCGATTTCATAGCATTTTGAGGAATTTTTAGCGTTTTCTCGGTCCTATGTCATATGTACACCTAAAATATACAATATTGAGAAGAAAATAATTACAATGCATATGGATTTAAATATCTCAGAAAATTAAGAGTTCTATAAAAGAAGCAATAAAAGGTAAAAATACGAAGAATGGTAGTAAAATCGAAAGTCGGGGCTCTTTCCTGAGTCTCCCATGTAACACCCCCATCACATGTTAACCAATAAACATTAGCCAGGAAGCATACAAGCGTCGTAGAATATATACTACAGGTAGATAGGTCAATATGTAGGTTGTTAAGAATCCAGACACAAGGTTATTAACATATAAACATATGATTATACTTAAACATCATTTAACAAGTATTACAAACATCTTCTTATGCCTTATAAGGCATACTTCCATATATATCACATAATCGCATACAAAAATGCATCGGGAGGAGACTTCACAAAACTGGCCCAACTTAGCAGAATCGCTAAAAGCTAGACTTCGCATACAACCAACGGATGCACTACTATTTACAAACCTGAAAAGAAAAATTTTGGAGAGGGGTGAGCCTCCAGCTCAGTAAATAAATAATCAACATAATCTATATCACATACACTTAATACAATTTCCACCCAATCACATAACTTTCCATGATATTCATAGTTTAGGTATAAAGTCATACCATTCTACTCAATTCATTACAACCATCATAGAAGAAATACAATTCAACACTTATGGTTAGTTCTCACGGCTTGTGGATCCCCTTTAATGTGCTGCTCCGCCTCATCTCACATTATACACTTTTATAGCCTCTCTAGGCTTTAGCCTCCCAAGGCTTTATGTATATATCTTTTTTTTTTCATAGGGGAATCCACCATTCACATGCACATATGCACTTAACATCACAATTCAATCATTTCACTTATATCATATTTCAGCAATAACAATTGTTCCACTCAACACCAATCATTTCCATCTCAGTCATTCAAACATAAACAATATTAAGCAAACGCAACCATTTGCGGAACATTTGATTAAATATATGAATATAGCAAATATAAACTATTTACTTACTCAAAATATACTTATTCCTTTAGCATATAAGAACCTCCTTTCTCCACAACTTCCTTTCCAGGCCTTTGAGTACCTGTCAACACATTCATCAATTCACATTTCATGCATATTACAAATATTCATGTAAATGCGAGTTCTAATGCATTACAAGATCATCCCCTCTCTAATTCATAGGTCTAACTCTTCCTCTAAGACTCTCAATTACTGTTTTAATATCCTATAAACATTTCCCATCTAGTTAAATACCAATTTAACTCAAATTAACATCAATAAATTGCATAAAACTAATCTCCAACATTTCTGTTTTCTAGACAGAATTTAGTACCAAGGTATATTTATTCCTGGGCAAAATTGGCTTAATACAAAACTCTCATATTAAATAGACATATCCATTTATGCGTCTAGTTTCATCTCCAAGAAGAATTACTCAATTCCGACTTCTATAGATTTAATTATTTTCAAATTACTGAGCAAGGGTCATACAGCTAGTTGTACCCGAGCAGCAATCTGTTTGCTCAATTTAAGCAACCAAAACGGAACAAATAGCAAAATCACAAAACTACAAAGTTATAGAGGACTCTTTAAACTTTCCATAGACACCAATTAAGCTTAATTTGGACTTATATAGCCAATGTTATGCCTAAAATACAGAACATCAAGGTTGCTGGAATTTTGACAGTTTTCTATCTTAACATACTTAAACTTAAATCAAGCTTAATCTTTATGCAATCATTCAATACTCTACTAATTCATGATAATCAGACCTTTAATTAATCAATGAGAGCATCAAATGAAGTTTTTCCAATTTGTAATCAAGAACCCTAATGACAAATTAATAACACTCAAGTAACAACTTACCAATTTCAGCTTTTGGGTTGCTAATATGCTTAAATCCTTTAGCTTTAGCTTGGCTCCTTCAATAGTTGGCAAAATCCTATCTTAATCTTAAGTTTTTCTAGGTATTCCACTCCTCTCTCTTATTCCAAATTTTGTGTTTTTGGCCATGTACGAATTTTAGAGAAATGAAGAGGTAAAATGAGCTTACTCATGGTTCCAATTTCCAATATTCCTCTCTTAATGCCACCACCTACTAAACTATTTTTATCACCCTAAATCAATTCTTACTAACCATATATAGGTACTAACTTTTAATTGTATCTTTTAAGTCCAATCTATTTACCCAACCTTCAACTATTGGTTCAATTAAGTCTTAAGGCTTAATACACATAACCCAAGTACTTAATCAACTTATCTAAATTAATAATCTAATATCATGCTTCTTATTCTCTACTTATAATTAATATATATATGTTCTCATAAAATAAAAATATCATTGATATACCATCATATGCCTAATGATTAAATGTAAATGCACATAACATGGATGATGAGAAAATGCAGGTGTTACATCCCATCCCCTCATCAGCCATCCCCTGGGTCCACAAAGTAGACAGCTGGAGCATCAAACTATTGATCCTGCATTGCTAGGCCTCAATCTGGTGTTGTTGATCGTCTACCTACCCTTGCATATTCTCATGATTCCTTAGAAGAAAATCCAAAAGTAGTTTAGTTAGTATACTTCATACATGTATACATCTAGCATTTTATAATTTATTTTGAGTCTTACCCACCAGTCCTTATAAGAGGGCTATATTTATAAATATCATAAAATAATCCCAGAAGAGGGATACATTTGTGAAAACGAGAAAATAATCCCGTAAGAGGGGTATATTTGTGAATATGAGAAAACAACCCTGTTGTAGGGGGAATATTTGTAAATATGAGAAATAATCTTGTAAGAGGGGTATATCTGTAAATATGAGAAAATAATCCCGTAAGAGGAGTGTATTTGAGAATGTGAGAAAATAACCCCGTAATAGAGATATATTTATGAGTATTAGAAAACAGCCCCGTATGAGGGGTATAATTGTAAATATGAGAAAAAACCTCATAAGAGGGATATATTTATGAAAATGAGAATACAACCCCGTGTGAGGGGTATATTTGTGAGCATGATAAAACAACCCCATCGGAGGGGTATATTTGTAAATTTGAGAAACAATCTCGTAAGACGAGTATACTTGTAAATATGAGAATAAGACCCCAAGGCTATATTTATAAATACTAGAATATGACCATGTAAGAGGGGTATATTTATGAGTTTGAGAAACCAACCACGGTGTAAGGGAATAGTTGTAAATATGAGAAAACTACCTCGTAAGAGAGGTAAATTTATGAATATAAGAAAACAACCTTATAAGAAGAGGGTATATTTATAGGTTTGAGAAAACATCCCCGTAGGAAAGATATAACTGTAAATATGAGAAAACAACCCTGTAACTAGAGAATATTTATGAGTATGAGAAAGAAACCGTAAGAGGGGTATACTTATAAATATGAGAAAATGACCCCGTTGGAGAGCTATATTTGTAACTATAAGAAAAAATCTAATAAGAGAGAGATATTTGTGAATATGAGAAAATAACCCAGTAAGAGAGATATATTTGTGAGTATGAGAAAATAACCTCGTTGGAAGGGAATATTTGCAAATATGAGAAAACAACCCCTGTAAGAGGGGTATATTTGTGAATATGACAAAGAAACCCCATAAGAAGGGTATATTTGTGAGTATGAGAAAACATGCACACAGGAGGGGTTATAAATATGAAAAACAACCCCATAAGAAGGATATATTTCTCCATAGGAGCAGTATAATTGTAAATATTAGAAAACAACCACATAAGAGGGGTATATGATATATTTCCCCACAGGAGCAGTGTAATTATAAATATTAGAAAACAACCACATAAGAGTGGTATATTTGTAACTATAAGACAACCACATAAGAGGGATATAGGATATATTTCCCCACAGGAGCAATGTAATTGTAAATATTAGAAAACAACCACATAAGATGGGTATATTTGTAACTATAAGAAAAACCCCAGAAGAGGGATATATTTATGAAAATGAGAAAACAACCCCGTAATAAATTAAAGGGCACGGAGTCTACCCAGTCAATGTTTGCTCAGTTGTACGATATCCCTAAAATGCAAAGGGTAACCGAAATGACCGATCCTTGTGATTCCATACCGTCTTCAGAGAATCTTCTTTAAGCTCTTGTTGGCTGCTTCCATCGCTCCAATTGCCTGAGGTTTGTACGGAGAAGACCGGTGATGCTCGATCTTGTATTCTACTAACAAGTCCACTATTTCGCCCATGAACTGCACACCATTATCTGTCACAACGTGATGTGGCGGATTCCTTTCTCTAAACTTCGCCATTTGTCTTGTCCCTATAGTAGTGAATGACTCAGCCTCAGCCCATTTAGAGAAATAGTCGATCACCACTACTATGTATTTCTGACCATTTGAAGGAGGTTTTATTTCTCTGATGATGTCGATTCCCCAAGCTGTAAAAGCAATGGATATGTCAAGTTATGTAGCTCAGTTGGAGGTACATGACTCAGATCACTGCAAAGCTGGCGCTCACGGCATTTCCTTACTAAAGCTATACAATCCCTTTCCATCATTAACCAGTAATAGCCTTGACGCATGATCTTCCTATTCGACACTATGCTATTCATATGAGGCCCGCATGCTCCTTTATGCGTTTCTTCCATCACTACTTGCATTTCTGCCTTAGTAACACATCGAAGCTGGACACCTAAAGCCATTCTTCTATACAAAACTCCTTCATGACTGAGGTAACTTCTAGCTTGTATCGCAGCATGTACCTTTCCTTTGTAGTTACTTCCTTTGGATACACCCTCTCTTCTACAATTCTCTGTAGGTTGTAAAACCATGGCTTCTCTTATGGTCCCATTTGAACTTGCATGACTCGATTACTTTGATAACAGGGTGCTCTTGACTTCATGATCACCAACGGCTTCATTGTAAGTTGCGAGGGGTTGTCCCACATTGATGATAAAGTAGCTAGCACATCCGCCATCTGATTGTCATCTCCTGATAAGTGTATGAATGAACACTTAGAAAAATCACAAAACAAAGTCATGAGATAATTGACGTATGGTTTCACTCTTTCCTCTTTCAGATCCCACTCCTTAATGCCTTATTGGATCACTAGCATGGAATCCTCGTAGACCATCAGTAGCCTCTCTCCTGTTACCAGGCCTCTTCTAATCCAAACAAACATGCTTCGTACTCCGCCATGTTATTAGTCAATTTGAGATCTAGTCTCTTAGCCATTAGTAGCATCTCTTCTTCTGGCGTAATCAAAACTGCCCTTAGCCCTACACCTCTTGCATTTACAGCTCCATCGAAGTACATCTTCCACTCTTGAATCTCAATTGCCTCCAGATTCTTATTAGGAAACTCTAGATCCCAAGGGTCATTTCCTTCAATTGCATTTTGAGTTAAAACCCCGCTACAACCTTGCCCTTGACTACCTTCTTGGTGATGTACTCAATTTCAAATTCTATAAGGAGTACTAACCATCTAGACAGGTTTCCCGTAAGAGACAGAGCTTCAAATAGGTATTTCAGCGGGTCTATTTTTGAAATTGCTTGCACCCTATAAGATTAGAAATAATTCCTCAACTTCCATGGCTAGACACGTCTTCTCTACAAGGTTATACTTCAACTCATAAGGCAACAACTTCTTACTGAGATAATAGACCGTAGGCTCCACGTCGTTAGTTCCATATTGCGCTACCATCTCACTTATGGCTTCCTCTTCTAAGGCTAAGTATAGAATCAATGGTTTTCCATTCTTCGATGGCTTTAGTACCGATAGCTTCATTAGATACTCTTTACTATCAAAGGCTTTCTAACAATGTTCATCCCATACAATGGGTTGGTGTTTCCTCAAAAGCTTGAATGTAGGATCACAAGACCTTGGGGCCTTAGAAATGAACATGCTGATGTATTGCAGACGTCCTAGAAATCCCTTGACCACTCTCTCTATCTTCGGCGCTAGCATCTCTCCAATAGCCTTTACCTTATTCGGATCAATTTATATTCCTCGTTGACTAACTATATGCCCCAACATCTTTCTTGATGTTACTCTGAATATGCTCATTTTCAGATTTAGCCTTAGGTTATACCTTTCCACTGGTCCTAAGAACTTATTAAGAGCTTGGATGCCCTTCCCTTGTCTCAGATTTTACCATCATATCATCTACATACACCTCCACCTCCTTGTGCATCATGTCATGAAACAAGGTAGTGGCTGCTCTTTGATAAGTTGCCCTCGTATTCTTTCGTCCAAAAGGCATAAACTTATAGTGGTATGTCTCCCATTCAGTGATGAACGACGTCTTCAACTTGTCTACTACTGCCATCATGATCTAGTTGTATCTAGAACCATCAGTGAAGGAATGCATAGCACTTGAACATGCATTGTCAATTATGACGTCTGTGTGAGGAAGAGGAAAATCATCCTTAGGGCATGCCTTGTTTAGATCTCGATAATCCATGCACAATCTTACTTTACCATCCTTCTTTAGGACTGGGATGATTTTGCCAACCATTTGGGATAGTTGACTATATCGAGGAAATTAGCTTTCACCTGCTCAACAACTTTTTTCCGAATCTTCTCTGCCCATTTTGGCCTTAACCTTCTTATTTTCTGCTTGGTTGACTTTATGTGTGGATAGATTGGGATGTGGTGCTCTGCTATCTTTCTATATAATCCTAGTATGTCGTTGTAAGACCAAGCAAATACCTATTTCCTTTTTCTTAATATTTTCTAATTCTCTTTGTTCATCAGTAGTTATATCATGAGCTATCGCAATGTTCCTTGGATTTTCATCTGTGCCTAAATTAAATGAATCAATTTGTATGGAATTGATATCAAACATGCATATGTCATGATTATCAAAATGCACACCACCATCAAGAAGAACATCACATAGGTAAGCAAAATTGTCATTTATATCATTGATCTTTGAAAGAAAAGAAACATCATCCTCAAAAAGATTGGATGTTATTACATCGTCATAAAATACGTCAATGATTTGCTCCTTTATTAGGACAGCTAGCTCTTGTTGATTCAACTTCTCTGACGACACAACAAGTTCTTCTAGCTTCAGCTCCTCAACCTTGGTGGTGATCTTCTCATTGACTTCCTTGATGCTTAATTCAACCATCCTGTCGATAATCAAACTCTTGAATATATCAAATCCTGGCATCTCAGCCCCAACTATTGTAATAGGTTCAGGCTCCCAAGAGTAAGTATTGTACTCCTAGAAAAATATGCTTTTTAGAGTCTTACCTTTTGGTTTGTCCTCATCTTCATCTTCATGGTAACCCAGCCCATGCCAAGTTTTCTAACCTTTGAAGTCTGGCATTACTGCACTACACTGTTGATACTTTCCTAGCCCCGTTCCAAGCATGAAATCCATCTTTTTGAACATGCTGACTACTTTAGGATCCATGTAGTCCTCATAGAGAACAAAGACTTAGAATCCAGTGGGGGCTTCCAGCTTCTTCGCAGCTTCTTGAATAGCTGAAACAACCTTACCACCTTCGGTTTAATGGTTACTATTTTACTTTCATGAGGAAACTTCACCTTTTCATGTATAGTGGAAGGCACTCCTCCTAGGGTGTGGAACCATGGACTACCCAATAATAGTGCAAAAGTTAGTAGCATGTCCAAGATAGTGAATTCCACTAAGGATTCAATAGGACCCGTCTTCACCATTGCTGAGAATGTTCCTTCCACGTCCTTCTTTGTTTCATTATAGGCTCTTATCACCATATCTGATATCCCCAGCTTAGGGAGTATGTGAGAGGGACACACATTAATGGCTGACCAATCATCTACAATCACACAAGGGGTCCTTTTCCCCTTACCTTCTACTGCTATATAAATAGCCTTGTTATGGTCTCTTCCCTCAAGTGGTAAGTCCTCATTCGAGAAAGTGATCACCCCTGAATTAGAGCCTTTTTATGATCCGATGTGTGCATCAGCAGAACCTAGATGCCGACCGTCTTCTTTTCTTTCTTTAGCTACTCTATTAATCCATTATCCCTTTCAGGAGCTCTATCAATCTGCTTCAGTTCTTGAACCCCCGTGTCATTACCCATTGACTCGGCTTCTTTGTTAGAGTCGTTATTTGCCTAGATATCCTTTGCCCTGGTGTCTTGGACCTCACATTCATCCCCAAAGCTATACAAGATGTCAATGGCCATGATTGGCTTCTTTTCTCCTTCTAAACCTCTAAAAGAAAAGGCTCACAGGCTACTTCATCATCTAACCTCGATCCACTCGGTATAATATCCTCAATTTGGATGTCAGCCGAAGAAGGCTTCAAATAGCGAACCTTAAAATCAAACTTGCCCGAAGGCTGTCCTAATAGATCGTCACATTCAGACTAAGGAAGTTGCTCAAACTGCCATTCTCCATAATTAATCAAGTCCTGGATCTCATGCTTAAGATGGTTGCATTGGTCCGTCACATTCCTGAAAGCCGGTGATACTCACAATAATGACCATTATGAGTTTTAGGACTACTCTTAGGCGATTGAGGTTTAAGTTTCCTGCTCCATTTTAGGTGACGGAACATCACAGATAGTGGTGCCCCTAGCTCAGTGAAGGTTCTTCATAGGCTAACTGGTTTGCTTTCTGGTTCTGACTCGTCTCAAGGTATGTCCTCGAAAGAATTCATGACCTCATCTTCAATAAGTCAGGGGCGATCATGGAAACTTAGTTTGGTGGCAGTGTGTTGTTGTAATTTATTTACGAGGTTTCTTCTAGTACTAGCTGGTTTTCAGACAACATTCACATTCAGAGTTCTACTCAGCAGTGTAATTCCGAGTATGAGAAAACAGCCTCTTAGAAGGAGTAAATTTTTTAATATGAGAAAACAGCATTGTAGAAGGGGTAAATTTTTTAATATAAGAGAACAACCTCGTAATACGGGGATATTTATCAATTGGAGAAAATAACCCCGTAATTTTGGTATATCTGTAAGTATGAGAAAACAACCCCTTAAATGGGTTAATTTTATAATATGAAAAAATAACTCCGTAAAAGGGGTATATTTGTCGATATAAGAAAATAACCCCGTAAAAGGTGTATATTTATGAATTAGAGAAAATAACCCCGTAATAGTGCTAATAATTTAATATGAGAAAACAACCCCGTAAAAGTAGTGTAATTGCGAGTCTAAAAAAACAACCTCGTAGAAGGGGTAAATTTTTTAATATGAGAACACACCTTGTTATACGGGGATATTTATCAATCAGAGAAAATAACCTAGAAATTTTGGTATATTTGTGAGTATGAGAAACAACCCCTTAAATGGGTTAATTTTATAATATAAGAAAACAACCCCGTAAAAGGGTTTTGTTTGTCGATATAAGAAAATAACCTCGTAAAACGTGTATATTTATGAATTTGAGAAAACAACCCCCTAATAGTGCTAATAGTTTAATATGAGAAAGCGACCCTGCAAAAGTGGTATATTTATCAATATAAGAAAATAACCCCGTAAAACATGTATATTTATGAATCTGAGAAAATAACCTCGTAAAAGTAGTGTAATTGCGAGTCTTAGAAAACAGCTTCACAGAAGGAGTAAATTTTATAATATGAGAAAATAACTCCGTAATTTTGGTATATTTGTGAGTATGAGAAAACAATCCCTAAAATTGGTTAATTTTATAATATGAGAAAAGAACCCCGTAAAAGGAGTATGTTTATGAATATAAGAAAATAACCCCGTAAAACGTGTATATTTATGAATTTGAAAAAACAACCCCTATAATGGTGCTAATAATTTAGTATGAGAAAACAACCTCGTAAAAGTGGTATATTTATCAATATAAGAAAATAATCCCATAAAACGTATATATTTATGAATATAAGAAAACAACCCCGTAAAAGTAGTATAATTGTGAGTCCAAGAAAATAGCCTCGTAGAACGGGTAAATTTTCTAATATGAGAAAACAGCCTCGTGGAAGCGGTAAATTTTTTAATATGTGAAAACAACCCCGTAGTGTTGGGATATTTATGAATCTAAAGAAATAACCCCGTAATTGTGATATATTTGTGAATATGAGAAAACAACTGTTAAATGGGTTAATTTTATAATATGAGAAAACAACCCCGTAAAGGGGTATGTTTGTCGATATAAGAAAATAACCTCGTAAAATATGTATATTTATGAATTTGAGAAAACAGCTCTATAATAGCTCTAATAATTTAATATGAGAAAACAACCCCGTAAAAGTGATATATTTATCAATATAAGAAAATAACCCTATAAAACGTGTATATTTATGAATATGAGAAAACAACCCCGTAAAAAGTAGTGTAATTGCGAGTATGAGAAAACGGCCTTGTAGAAGGAGTAAATTTTTTAATATGAGAATACAACCTCATAGAAGGGGTAAATTTTTTAATATGAGAGAATAACCTCGTAATACGGGGATATTTATTAGTCGGAGAAAATAACCCCGTAATATTAGTAAATTTGTGAGTATGAGAAAACAACCCCTTAAATGGATTAATTTTATAATATGAGAAAACAACTCCGTAAAAGGGGTATATTTATCGATATAAGAAAATAACTCCGTAAAACGTGTATATTTATGAATTTGAGAAAATAATCCCATAATAGTGCTAATAATTTAATATGAGAAAACGACCCCGTAAAAGTGGTATATTTATGAGTATAAGAAAATAACTCCGTAAAAAGTGTACATTTTTTGAATATGAGAAAATAACCCCGTAAAAGTAGTGTAATTGCAAGTCTGAGAAAATAGCTTCTTAGAAGGGGTAAATGTTTTAATATGAGACAACACTCTGTAAAACGAAGATATTTATCAATCGGAGAAAATAACCCTGTAATTTTGTATATTTATGAGTATGAGAATAAAATCCGAAATTTTTCTTTTTTTAATAATGATAATATTAGTAATAATTAATAACAAGTTTTTATCTAAATTAATATTACTTTATTT
>NC_063257.1:27493361-27513361 GCF_019578655.1 Ricinus communis | reverse complement strand
TTAAAAATCGACGGCTGAGATCGTTCATAAATTTCTTCGGATAATCGAGGGTTGGATCAGAAGATCAAAAGCTAGAATCATCATCAGCATGTTGTTTTGAGTCCGTAGGCGCGTTCGGATCGTCGATCAGACTTTGGCGGCTGGAGGCGAGTCGACCGAGTAATCAAGCATCTCGGTAATTCTCTAGCCATTGATTTTAGAGTTCATTGATAAAATTATGTGTTTATTTAATTGTGTTGAGCATTAGAAAAATATTATGAGTTAAAATAATTAATTGTCAGACTGTTTGCTAATAATCGTGTTTTGTGTTATGTTGCTGAGTCGGGAAAATTAATACAGTTTTGGTGGCCCGACTCCCGTTAACTAATCGCTGTACATTTGAAGTGTTTTATGGCAGGTCCTGGACCCATTATATAGGGGCTAAATGTCCGTAAATTAGGAGGGGTTCTGCCGAATTTTTAGTAGAATTCTCCTAAGTCGAGATTCTTAGACAGTAATTCTAGGAGTCTAGGCCTAGGGTAAATTGCCAAAGGTTTTATATTTACTGATTTAAATTTTTCCATGATTAGATAAATCTGTTAGTTCAGCTCGCTCCACCCGAGGCATCGGAGCAGAGCTAGGAGGTCGTTAGAACTGTGAGTTAAAGTCATATATTTGTTTACATGTGTCATGCGCAGATATTAAATAGCAATTGTGATAAATTGATTATAGACTTAAATTATTCATTTAATTATTATTCATATATGTATCGTTTTCTGCATAATGCTATTGTGAGTGCATGTTGACTCGGGATGAGACGGCAATAGAACATGCCACTTAATGGGTTGCATCAGGACTGCGTGCGCACCGGTATGAATTTGAGTAAGGTAATAGAAGAATGGTTTAGGACTTGCCTTGGTCGAGTTTAACTCTTTGGGCTGAGTAGAGTGAGTTGCTGGAGTAGAGGTCCTCGGTCAAGCATTGCTCTCTAGGCGCTAGCTTTATTGAAAATTTAAGTGACCAGACTGGATTTAAGGACCCTGGTCGAGCTTCGCTCTCTGGGCGCCAGTTCTGTTGGAACGAGAGAGCCGAAAGGCTAAGACTGTTTAGTAATGGGGATTAGGGTTCTAGTGAAGTACTCCGTCTCATAGTATGTAAAATTTATTTTACAGAAGCATAATATGACATGTATATTTTTGCATGACGTAATATCTTATTTTAAATTAAGTAAATATTTTATTGAAGCGTTTGTGTTCATTTTTGGTATGATTTTAACTCATTCTCGAGACTGACATTTTTAATTTTCTATTTTTCAAGTGTTGTTAGCTTTTCTGCAGTTCTTTTCATTTAGCAGCCTGATTCCTTAATCTTCAGGTTAATGTATCAAATTTTTGGTATGTTTACTTTTAAATTTCTAGAATCGCCACAGTACAAATTTCAGATTTATAATTTTGTAATAGCTTGTAAATTCAGGTCTTGTCTAATTATGCTGGCAGACCGAATTTAATATATAGTATCTGATGATTTAAGGTTAATTGTGGAAAAGTGCCAATGGATAGAGTCCAGGTTACATTTTGTATGAGTTAGTGAATACTCAAGCTTACTACGAGATTTGGTGGCGTTACGCCTACCCATTCCTTAGTGCCAGTCACGGGCACAAAGATCAGGTCGTGACATAACCCCTTAAATGGGTTAATTTTATAATGAGAAAACAACCATGTAAAGGGGTATGTTTGTCGATATAAGAAAATAACCCCGTAAAACGTGCATATTTATGAATTTGAGAAAACAACCCCATAACAGTGCTAATAATTTAATATGAGAAAATAATCCAGTAAAAATTATATATTTATTAATAAAAGAAAATAACTCCGTAAAACGTGTTTATTTATGAATATGAGAAAAAAAACCCAGTAAAAGTAGTGTGAATATGAGTCTGAGAAAACAGCATCGTAGAAGGGATAAATTTTTTAATATGAGAAAACAGCCTCGTAGAAAAGGTAAATTTTTTAATATGTGAAAACAACCCCATAATACGGGGATATTTATGAATATGAGGAAATAACCACGTAATTGTGGTATATTTGTGAGTATGAGAAAACAACCCCTTAAATAGTTTAATTTTATAATATGAGAAAACAACTCCAGAGTAGGGGTATATTTGTCGATATAAGAAAATAACCCCTAAAACGTGTATATTTATGAATTAGAGAAAACAACCCCATAAGAGTGCTAATAATTTAATATGAGAAAACGACCCCATAAAAGTAGTGTAATTGCGAGTATGAGAAAACAGCCTCGTAGAAGGGGTAAATTTTTTAATATGAGAAAACACATAGTTATACGACGATATTTATCAATAGGAGAAAATAACCCCGTAATTTTGGTATATTTGTGAATATGAGAAAACAACCCCTTAAATGGCTTAATTTTATAATATAAGAAAACAACCCCGTAAAAGGATTATGTTTGTCGATATAAGAAAATAACCACGTAAAACGTGTATATTTATGAATTTGAGAAAATAACTCCATAATAGTGCTAATAATTTAATATGAGAAAACCATCCCGTAAAAATGGTATATTTATCAGTAAAATAAAATAATCCCGTAAAACGTGTATATTTATGAATTTGAGAAAATAACTCCATAAAAGTAGTGTAATTGTGAGTCTGAGAAAATAGCCTCATAAAAGGGGTAAATTTTTTAATATGAGAAAACACCCCGTAATATAGGATATTTATCAACTGAGAAAATAACCTCGTTATTTTGGTATTTTTGGGAGTATCAGAAAACAACCCCTTAAATGGGTTAATTTTATAATATGAGAAAACAATCCTATGAAAGGGGTAGGTTTGTCGATATGAGAAAATAACCCTGTAAAACGTGTATATTTATGAATTTAAGAAAACAACCCCATAAAAGTGCTAATATTTTAATATGAGAAAACGACCTCGTAAAAGTGGTATATTTATCAATATAAGAAAATAACACCGTAAAACATGCATGATTATGAATCTGAGAAAATAACCCTGTAAAAGTAGTGTGATTGCGAGTTTGAGAAAACAGCCACATAGAAGGGGTAAATTTTTTAATATGAGAAAACAACCCCGTAAGAGAGGTATATGTATAAATATTAGAAAACAACCCCATAATACGAGGATATTTATCAATCGGAGAAAATAACCCTGTAATTTTGGTATATTTATGAGTATGAGAAAACAACCCCTTAAATCGGTTAGTTTTATAATATGAGAACATAACCCTGCAAAAGGGGTATGTTTGTCGATATAAGAAAATAACCCCGTAAAACGTGTACATTTATAAATTTGAGAAAACAACCCATAATAGTGCTAATAATTTAATATGAGAAAACAACCCCGTAAAAGTATACATTTATGAATATATGAAAATAACCCCGTAAAACGTGTATTTTTGAATCCGAGAAAATAACCCTCTAAAAGTAGTGTAATTGCGAGTTTGACTAAACAACCTCGTAGAAGGAGTAAATTTTTTAATATAACAAAACAACTACGTAATTTTGGTATATTTGTGAGTATGAGAAAACAGCCCCATAAATGGTTAATTTTATAATATAAGAAAATAACCCCGTAAAAGCGGTATATTTGTCAAAATAAGAAAATAACCTCATTAAATGTGTATATTTATGAATTTGCAAAAATATCCCATAATAGTGCTAATAATTTAGTATGAGAAAATGACACCGTAAAAGTGGTATATTTATCAATATAAGAAAATAACCCCGTAAAACTTGTATATTTATGAATCTGAGAAAACAACCCCGTAAAAGTAGTGTAATTGCAAGTCTAAAAGAACAGCCTCGTAGAACGGGTAAATTTTTTAATATGAGAAAACAAGCTCGTGAAATGGGTAAATTTTTTAATATGTGAAAACAACCCCGTAATATGGGGATATTTATGAAGCTGAGAAAATAACTCCTAATTGTGTTACATTTGTGAGTATGAGAAAAGAATCCGTTAAATGAGTTAATTTTATAATATGAGAAAATAACCCCGTAAAAGGGGTATGTTTGTCGATATAAGAAAATAACTCTGTAAAACGTGTATATCTATGAATTTGAGAAAATAATCCAATAATATTGCTAATAATATAATATGATAAAATGACCCCATAAAAGTGGTATATGTATCAATATAAGAAAATAACCCCGCAAAATGTGTATATTTATGAATCTAAGAAAACAACCTTGTAAAAGTAGTGTAATTGCGAGCCTGAGAAAACAGCCTCGTAGAAGGAGTAAATATTTTAATATGAGAAAACAACCTCGTAGAAAAGGTAAATTTTTTAACATGAGAGAACATCCCCGTAATACGGGGATATTTATCAATTGGAGAAAATAACCTCGTAATTTTGGTATATTTGTGAGTATGAGAAAACAACCTCTTAAATGGGTTAGTTTTATAATATGAGAAAACAACTCTGTAAAAGGTGTATGTTTGTTGATATAAGAAAATAACCCCGTAAAACATATATATTTATGAATTTGAGAAAACAACCCTATAATAGTGCTAATATTTTAATATGAGAAAACAACCCCATAAAAGTGTATATTTAACAATATAAGATAATAACCCCGTAAAACATGTATATTTTTGAATCTGAGAAAATAAACTTGTAAAAGTAGTGTAATTGCGAGTTTGAGAAAACATACTCATAGAAGGGGTAAATTTTTTAATATAAGAAAACAACCCCGTAATCTTGGTATATTTTTGAGTATGAGAAAATAACCCCTTAAATTGGTTAATTTTATAATATGAGAAAATAACCTCGTAAAAGGGATATATTTATCAATATAAGAAAATAACCTCGTAAAACGTGTATATTTATGATTTTGAGAAAATAACCCCATAATAGTGCTAATAATTTAGTATGAGAAAATGACCCCGTAAAAGTGGTATATTTATCAATATAAGAAAATAACCCCGTAAAACATATATATTTACGAATCTAAGAAAACAACCCCGTAAAAGTAGTGTAATTGCGAGTCTAAGAAAACAGCCTCGTAGAACGGATAAATTTTTTAATATGAGAAAATAGGCTCGTCGAAGGGGCATATTTTTTAATATGTGAAAACAACCCCGTAATATGGGGATATTTATGAATTTGAGAAATAACTCTGTAATTGTGGTATATTTGTGAGTTTGAGAAAATAAACCCTTAAATGGGTTAATTTGATAATATGAGAATACAACTCCATAAAAGGGGCATGTTTGTCGATATAAGAAAATAATCCTGTAAAATGTATATATCTATGAATTTGAGAAAACAACCCAATAATATTGCTAATAATTTAATATGAGAAAACAATCCTGTGAAAGTGGTATTTGTATCAATATAAGAAAATAACCCCGTAAAACATGTATATTTATGAATCTGAGAGAACAACCTCGTAAAAGTAGTGTAATTGCAAGCCTAAGAAAACAGCCTCGTAGAAAAGCTAAATTTTTTCACATGAGAGACCAACCCCGTAATACGGGGATATTTATCAATTGGAGAAAATAACCCCGTAATTCTGGTATATTTGTGATTATGAGAAAATAACCCCTTAAATGAGTTAGTTCTATAATATCAGAAAACAACACTGTAAATAGTGTATGTTTGTCGATATGAGAAAATAATCCTGAAAAATGTGTATATTTATGAATTTGAGAAAACAACTCTATAACAGTGCTAAAATTTTAATATGAAAAAACAACCCCATTAAAGTGTATATTTATCAATATAAGATAACAACCCCATAAAATGTGTATATTTTTGAATCTGAGAAAATAAATCTATAAAAGTATTGTAATTGCAAGTTTGAGAAAACAGACTCGTAGAAGGGGTAAATTTTTTAATAAAAGAAAACAACCACCGTAATCTTGGTATATTTTTTAGTATGAGAAAACAACCCCTTAAATTGGTTAATTTTATAATATGAGAAAATAACCTCGTAAAAAAGATATATTTGTCAATATAAGAAAATAACCTCGTAAAACGTGTATATTTATGAATTTGAGAAAATAACCCCATAATAGTGCTAATAATTTAGTATTAGAAAACGACCCCGTAAAAGTGGTATATTTATCAATATAAGAAAATAACCCCGGAAAACGTGTATATTTATGAATCTGAGAAAACAACCCCGTAAAAGTAGTGTAATTGCGAATCTAAGAAAACAGCCTCGTAGAACGGATAAATTTTTTAATATGAGAAAATAGGCTCGTGGAATGGGTAAATTTTTTAATATGTGAAAACAATCCCGTGATATGGGGATATTTATGAATCTGAGACCCATAATTGTGGTATATTTATGAGTATGAGAAAATAACCCCTTAAAAGTTTTAATTTGATAATATGAGAATACAACCCCATAAAAGGGGTATGTTTGTCGATATAAGAAAATAACCCTGTAAAACATGTATATCTATGAATTTGAGAAAACAATCCAATAATATTGCTAATAATTTAATATGAGAAAATGACCCCGTAAAAGTGGTGTATGTATCAATATAAGAAAATAATCCCGTAAAACGTGTATATTTATGAATTTGAGAAAACAACCTCGTAGAAGGGGTAAATTTTTTAATATGAGAGGACAACCCCGTAATACGGGGATATTTATCAATTGGAGAAAATAACCCCGTAGTTTTGGTATATTTGTGAGTATGAGAAAACAACCCCTTAAATGGGTTAATTTTATAATATGAGAAAACAACCCCGTAAAAGGGGTATATTTGTCGATATAAGAAAATAACCCCATAAAACGTGTATATTTATGAATTTGAGAAAACAATACCATAATAGTGCTAATATCTTAATATGAGAAAACGCCCTAGTAAAAGTGGTATATTTATCAATATAAGAAAATAACACCGTAAAACATGTATATTTATGAATCTGAAAAAATAACCCCGAAAAGTAGTGTGATTGCGAGTCTGAGAAAACAACCTCGTAGAAGGGATAAATGTTTTAATATGAGAAAACAGCCTCATAGAAGAGGTAAATTTTTTAATATGAGAGAACAACCCCGTAATACGGGAATATTTATCAATTAGAGAAAATAACCCCGTAATTGTAACACCCGGAATTTTTTTATATATTTAATAATGAGTTTTTATTTAAGTTAATTTTAGCTTTATTTTTATTCGGTTTAATTGGAATGATTTAAATACAAATTTTGAATGTTCATGTTAGATAAATAAATGAGTTATTTTCCATATCCAATTAGTTTAATTTTTAAGGAGTAATTAAGTAAACTATTTGAGAAATGATTATATTTTGGTTATTCAAATTTTTTTTTCAAATGCATATTTATATAAGTAAAATTATATATTGGAAAATTTTGGAAGAAATTATAAAGGATGTTTTTATAAAAGAATTTTGGGAAAATTGGTATTATAATTGATTAGTAGTATTAAATTTTAAGTTGGAAATTGATTATTTAATTTAATTGTGTGTAGGATTTAATTGGAGGATTATTTTGGAATAAGGATTAAAAGTATAATTTTATTTTTGTGAGGGTTTAATGGAAATTTGTGAGTTTGGTATTTTCGTAAATAAATATGTCGGTCAGGGGTATTTTTGTAATTGTGTATTTTCAATAATTCGGATTTGGCCCAAATTAAATAGTTAGGGGCTTAATTGAAAGGCTAAAAAGAAGTTTGGGGGTCAAATTGGAATTCTGCGGGATGAAATTGTAAGTAATTAAGAAAGTTGAGGAACCAAGTTGTAATAAGGAAAAGTTCGGGGGCCTAATGTCGATATTGAAAGAAAAGAAAATCGGGGAAGAAGAAAGAAGGAGGAGGAAGAAAGGGAGGAGAGAGATGGTGGCGTCCATGGTGGACCAGCTGGAGAGCTGAGGCGGCGTTGGCGTCGGAAGGCGCCACGTCAGCGGCGACGATGGTGGCGGTGGAAGCGTGCTAGCGTCGGTGGGGCGGAATCGCGTCGGTTTACTGACTTCCGGCGTCGTTCAAGTTCGGCCGATCTCGGTGGCGATCAACTCCCTTGGAGAGCTTCCTTTTGGCGGCGGTCGGTTTTGGTGGTAGGAGAGAGAGTTCGGCGAAGTGGTGGTAGCCGTGTTTTCCGGTTTTGGCGAGCTCCGTGGAGGATGGACGATCGGAGGACGTATCCCGACTCTCCTCATCTCAAGCTTCGCGATGGCACCGGTTTCGTGGCAATCGGGCCGTTTCGTCGGCGGTCGAGATCGTCCGCAAATCTCCGGATGATCGGGTGTCGGATCGGAAAATCGAAAGCGGGGATCATCATCGGTAGCGTCGTTGTGAGTCCGATGGTGTGTTCGGATCGTCGATCGGACTCCGTCGGTGGAAGGCGGTCGGCCAAAGCGATCGGCGTTCGGTAATTTTCTTTGGCCCGTTAATTTTAGAAATTCTTGGTTTAATTGTGTCTATTGGATTATATTGAGTATTTGATGATTTTGTGAGTCAAAATATTTGTCTGTCGGTTAGCTGCCATGGTCGTATTTTGTCTTTGTGTGGTGGAGTCGGAAATAGTGAAGTTTGGGGACCCGACTCCTATTGTTTGAATCGTTAAGTATTTGAAGTGTTCTTGGCAGTCCTGGACCCGTTTTTACGGGGAGTAATGTTCGTGTTGTAGGGGAGGTTCGGATTTTCGGTGGAATTTTCCGAGTCGAGATTTTTAGACAGTCGGTCTAGGAGTCTAGACCTAGGATTAATGATCGATTGTTTCAGTTTTGATAAATTGTTTTCCGTGACTAGATTGTCCGTTTATTCGGCTCGCTCCTCACTGAGGCAGAGCTAGGAGGTCGCCAAACCTATGAGTTAAAGTCATATATCGCTTACATGCGTGTCATGCATAAAATTTGATTTGCTATTGTGAATATTTATTTGTAGTTTCAATTTTCATTTAATTATTATTATTATCATTTGCATGATGCTTTTAAATACTATTTAAATATGTTTTTCTTTTATTACCAATTTTAATATTGCATGATGATTTCGGGGATGGGACGAGGTAGAACATAGGAGTTGGATGAGTGTCCCAGTATAATCCGAGAGAGATAGGGAAAGGGTAAAGAGGTAAAAAAATTTAAGGAAGAATGATTAGGACTGCATACGGTGAGCATCGCTCTCTGGGCTTAGTAGAGTGTGGTTCTTAGGAGGTAAGGTCCTGGTCGGAGCATTGCTCTCGGCTTATTTGAAAATTTAAGTGACCCGGTGGAGGTAAGGTCCCTGGTCGAGCTTGCTCTCACAGGCGCCCGATCTGTTGGAATGAGAGGTTTGAGATGATAGAGTTGAGGTTAGTTGAGACATAAGTGTTGAAATAATCGAGATTTTAGAGTTGGGATTAGAGTTCTACTGAAGTACTCCGTCCGTCGCATGTGGAATAAATTTTGTTTAAGCATGGCATGACACATATGTTTTAACATGACACGTATGGTTCGCGTGATTTATTAATTATTTTAAAATTTAATAAGGTGACATTGAGATATTTGAAACTGTTATAGATATATGATTTTAACTCACTCTCGGGGTAGCGGATCTCATTTTCTTATTTTTGATTCGTGGTGATTAGTTCTCCTACGACTCTTATTCAGTAACCCAACTCCTTCATCATCGGGTGATGTATTTGATTTGGTATGTAAATTGGTAAATCTTAGATTCTCCGCAGTAGTAATAGTAAATGTATCAGTTGTAAATTTTCTGAGCTTCGGGTCTCGCCTAGTTTTTCTGGTAGACCGAAGTAATTTTGTAAAGTGTAACTATTAAGATAATTTGTGGTTTTAATAATATTAATTTGAGATGAGATTTGTTTAAATCAGTGAGTGTCAGGCTTACTACGGGTTTCGGTGGCCTTAAGCCTACCCATTCCCTAGTGCCGGTCACGGGCCCACGGGTGGGGTTGTGACAGTAATCTTGGTATATTTGTGAGTATGAGAAAACAACCCCTTAAATGGGTTAGTTTTATAATATGAGAAAATAACCCTGTAAAAGGGGTATGTTTGTCGATATAAGAAAATAACCCCGTAAAACGTATATATTTATGAATTTGAGAAAATAACTCCATAATAGTGCTAATAATTTAATATGAGAAAACAACTCCATAAAAGTGTATATTATCAATATAAGAAAATAACCCCGTAAAACGTGTATATTTTTTAAATCTGAGAAAATAAACCTGTAAAAGTAGTGTAGTTGCGAGTTTGAGAAAACAAACTCGCAGAAGGGGTAAATTTTTTAATATAAGAAAATAACCCCGTAATCTTGGTATATTTTTTAGTATGAGAAAACAACCCCTTAAATTGGTTAATTTTATAATATAAGAAAATAACCTCGTAAAAGGGATACATTTGTCAATATAAGAAAATAACCTCGTAAAACATGTATACTTATGAATTTGAGAGGATAACCCCATAATAGTGCTAATAATTTAATATGAGAAAACGACCCCGTAAAAGTGGTATATTTATCGATATAAAAAAATAACCCCGTAAAACATATATATTTATGAATCTAAGAAAACAACCCCGTAAAAGTAGTGTAATTGTGAGTCTAAGAAAACAACCTCGTAGAACGGATAAATTTTTTAATATGAGAAAATAGGCTCGTCGAAGGGGCATGTTTTTTAATATGTGAAAACAACCTCGTAATATGGGGATATTTATGAATTTGAGAAATAACTCCGTAATTATGGTATATTTGTGAGATGAGAAAACAAACCCTTAAATAGGTTAATTTGATAATATGAGAATACAACCTTATAAAAGGGATATGTTTGTCGATAGTAGAAAATAATCCTGTAAAATGTATATATCTATGAATTTGAGAAAACAACCCAATAATATTGCTAATAATTTAATATGAGAGAATGATCCCGTGAAGTGGTATATGTATCAATATAAGAAAATAATCCCGTAAAATGTGTATATTTATGAATCTAAGAAAATAATTTCGTAGAAGGGGTAAATTTTTTAATATGAGAGAATAACCCCATAATATGGGGATATTTATCAATGGGAGAAAATAACCCCGTAGTTTTAGTATATTAGTGAGTATGAGAAAACAACCCTTTAAATGGGTTAATTTTATAATATGAGAAAACAACCCCGTAAAAGGGGTATATTTGTCGATATAAGAAAATAACCCCATAAAACGTGTATATTTATGAATTTGAGAAAACAATCCCATAATGATACTAATATTTTAATATGAGAAAACGACCCCGTAAAAGTAGTATATTTATCAATATAAGAAAATAACACCGTAAAACGTGTATATTTATGAATCTAAATAAATAACCCCGAAAAGTAGTGTGATTGCAAGTCTGAGAAAACAACCTTGTAGAAGGGGTAAGTGTTTTAATATGACATAACAACCCCGTAATTTTTGTATATTTGTGAGTATGAGAAAACAACCCCCTAAATGTGTTAATTTTATAATATGACAAAATAACCCCGTAGAATGGGTATATTTGTCAATATAAGAAACTAATCCCGTAAAACGTGTATATTTAAAAATTTGAGAAAATAACCCCATAATAGTGCTAATAATTTAGCATGAGAAAACGAACCCGAAAAAGTGGTTTATTTATCAATATATGAAAATAACTCCATAAAACGTGTATATTTATGAATCTGAGAAAACAACCCCGTAAAAATAGTGTAATTGCAAGTCTTAGAAAACTGCCTGGTAAAACGGGTAAATTTTCTAATATGAGAAAACAGGCTCGTGGAAGGGATAAATTTTTTAATATGTGAAAACAACCCCGTAATATGGGGATATTTATGAATCTGAGAAAATAACCCATAATTGTGCTATATTTATGAGTATAAGAAAACAACCCCTTAAATGGGTTAATTTTATAATATGAGAAAATAACCCTGTAAAAGGGGTATGTTTGTCGATATAAGAAAATAACTCTGTAAAATGTGTATATTTATGAATATGAGAAAACAACCCATAACAGTGCTAATAATTTAATATGAGAATACGACCCCGTAAAAGTGGTATATTTATCAATATAAGAAAATTACCCTGTAAAATATGTATATTTTTTAATCTCAAAAAATAACACCGTGAATGTAGTGTAATTAGGAGTCTAAGAAAACAGGCTCGTAGAAGGGGTTAATTTTTTAATATGAGATAATACCCTGTAATACGGGGATATTTATCAATCGGAGAAAATAACCATATAATTTTGGTATATTTGTGAGTATGAGAAAATAACATCTTAAACGGGTTAATTTTATAATATGAGAAAACAATCCCGTAAAAGGGGTATATTTGTATATATCAAAAAATAACCCCGTAAAACGTGTATATTTATGAATTTGAGAAAACAACTCCATAATAATGCTAATAATATAGTATGAGAAAACGACCCCGTAACAGTTGTATATTTATTAGTATAAGAAAATAATCCCGTAAAACGTGTATATTTATAAATCTGAGAAAACAACCCCGTAAAAGTAGTGTAATTGCGAGTCTAAAAAAAACCTCATAGAACGGGTAAATTTTTTAATATGTGAAAACAACCCCGTAATACGCGGATATGAGAGAACAACCTCTTAAACGGGTTAATTTTATAATATGAGAAAACAATCCCGTAAAAGGGGTATATTTTTCTATAGGAGAAAATAACCTCGTAAAATGTGTATATTTATGAATTTGAAAAAACAACCCCATAATAGTGCTAATAATTTAGTATGAGAAAACGACCCCATAACAATGGTTTATTTATCAATATAAGAAAATAATCCCATAAAACATGTATATTTATGAATATGAGAAAACAACCTCGTAAAAGTAGTGAAATTGTAAGTCTAAAAAAATAGCCTAATAGAACGGGTAAATTTTTTAATATGTGAAAACAACCTCGTCGAAGGGGTAAATTTTTGAATATGTAAAAAGACCCCCTAATACGGGGATATGAGAGAACAACTTCTTAAACGGGTTAATTTTATAATCTGAGAAAATAATCTCGTAAAAAGGGGTGTATTTGTCTATATAAGAAAATAATCCCGTAAAACGTGTATATTTATGAATTTGAGAAAACAACCCCATAATAGTGCTAATAATTTAGTATGAGAACGACCCCGTAAAAGGGGTATATTTATTGATAAAAGAAAATGACCCCGTAAAATGTGTATATTTATGAATTTTAAAAAACAACCCCATAATAGTGCTAATAATTTACTAAAAGAAAACAACCCTGAAAAGTGGTATATTTATCAATATAAGAAAATAACCACGTAAAAGAAGTGTAATTGCCAGTCTGAAAAAACAGCCTCGTAAAAGGGGTAAATTTTTTAATATGAGAAAACACCCCGTAATACTGGGATATTTATCAATCGAAGAAAGTAACCCCGTAATTTTAGTACATTTGTGAGTATGAGAAAACAACCCCGTAATAGGAGCATATTTGTCAATATAAGAAAATAACCTTTAAAACGTGTATATTTATGAATTTGAGAAAACAATTCCATAATAGTGCTAATAATTTAATATTAGAAAACGGCCCCGTAAAAGTGGTATATTTATAAATTTTTTAATATGAGAAAATAGCCTCGTGGAAGGGGTAAATTTTTTGATATGTGAAAACAAACCCATAATACAGGGATATTTATGAAACTCAGGAAATAACCTCGTAATTGTGGTATATTTGTGAGTATGATAAAACAACCCCTTAAATAGGTTAATTTTATAATATGAGAAAACAACCTTGTAAAAGGGGTATATTTGTCTATATAAGAGGATAACCCCGTAGAACGTGTATATTTATGAATTTGAGAAAAAGACCCCGTAATAGTGCTAATAATTTAGTATGAGCCCGTAAAAGAGGTATTCTTATTAATATAAAAAAATAACCTCTTGAAATGTGTATATTTATGAATCTGAGAAAATAACCCCATAAAAGTAGTGTAATTGCGAGTCTAAGAAAACAACCTTGTAGAATGGGTAAATTTTTCAATATGAGAAAATAGCCTCGTGGAAGGGATTAATTTTTTAATATGTGAAAACAGCTTCGTAATACGGAGATATATATAAATCTGAGGAAATAACCAAGTAATTGTGTTATATTTGTGAGTATGAGAAAACAACCTCTTAAATGGGTTAATTTTATAATATGACAAAACATCCCCGTAAAAGGGATATATTTATCGATATAAGAAAATAACCCCAAAAAACGTGTATATTTATGAATTTGAGAAAACAACCCCATAATAGTGCTAATAATTTAGTGTGAGAAAACGACCCCGTAAAAGTGGTATTTTGATAAATACAACAATAACACTGTAAAACATGTATATTTATGAATATGAGAAAATAACCCTGTAAAAGTAGTGTAATTGCGAGTCTTCGAAAACAGCCTCGTAGAAGAGGTAAATTTTCTAATATGAGAAAACAACCCCGTAATACGGGGACATTTATCAATCGAAAAAAATAATCCCGTAATTTTGATATAATTGTGAGTATGAGAACACAACTCCTTAAATGAGAAAACAACCAAGTAAAAGAGGTATATTTGTCCCCGTAAAACGCATATATTTATGTATTTGAGAAAGAAACCCCATAATAGTGCTAATAATTTAATATGAGAAAACGACCCCGTCAAAGTAGTATATTTATCAATATAACAAATTAACCCCATAAAACGCGTATATTTATGAATCTGACAAAACAACCCTGTAAAAGTAGTGTAATTGCGAGTTTACGAAAACAGCCTCGTAGAACGGGTAAATTTTTTAATATGAGAAAATAGCCTCGTGGAAGGGGTAAATTTTTTAATATGTGAAAATAACACCGTAATACGGAGATATTTATGAATCTGAGAAAATAACCCGTAATTGTGATATATTTGTGAGTGCAAAAAAACAACCCCTTAAATGGGTTAATTTGATTAATATGAGAAAACAGCCTCGTGGAAGGGGTAAATTTTTTAATATGTGAAAACAACCCCGTAATACGGGCATATTTATGAATCTGAGGAAATAATCCTGTAATTGTGGTATGTTTATGAGTATGAGAAAACAACTCCTTAAATGGGTTAATTTTATATTATGTGAAAACAACCCCTTAAAAGGGGTATGTTTGTTGATGTAAAAAAATAACCCCATAAAATGTGTATATATATGAATTTGTGTAAACAACCCCATAACAATGCTAATAATTTAATATGAGAAAACAACCCCGTAAAAGTGGTATATTTACCAATAAAGAAAATAATCCAGTAAAACCTGTATATTTTTTAATCTGCCAGAATAAACTCATAAAATTAGTGTAATTGTGAGTCTAAGAAAACAGCGTTGTAAAAGGAGTAAATTTTTAATATGTAAAACACCCCATAATATGGCGGATATTTATCAATCGGAGAAAATAACCCCGTAATTTTGGTATATTTGTGAGTATGAGAAGACAACCCTATAATAGTGCTAATAATTTAATATGAGAAAACGACCCCGTAAAAGTAGTATATTTGTTGATATAATAAAATAATCCTGTAAAACGTGTATACTTATGAATTTGAGTAAATGACCCCATAATAGTGCTAATAATTTAATATGAGAAAACGACTTTGAAAAAGTGGTAAATTTATCAATATAAGAAAATACCCTGTAAAACGTGCATATTTTGGAATATGAGAAAATAACCCCGTAAAAGTAGTGTAATTGCGAGTCTGAGAAAATAGCATCGTAGAAGGGGTAAATTTTTTAATATGAGAAAATACCCCGTAATATGGGGATATTTATCAATCGAAGAAAATAAACCCGTAATTTTGGTATATTTGTGAGTATGAGAAAACAACCCCTTAAATGGATTAATTTTATTATATGAGCAAACAACCCCATGAAAGGGGTATGTTTATCGATATAAGAAAATAACCTCGTAAAACATGTATATTTACGAATTTGAGAAAACAACCCCGTAATACGAGAATATTTATAAATCAGAGAAAATAACCCCGTAATTTTGGTACATTTGTAGTATGAGAAAACAACCCCTTATATGGGTTAATTTTATAATATGAGAAAACAATCCCATAAAAGGGGTTTGTTTGTCGATATAAAAAAATAACCCGTAAAATGTGTATATTTATAAATATATGAAAACAACCCCATAATAGTGCTAATAACCCCTTATATAGGTTAATTTTATAATATGAGAAAATAATCCCGTAAAAGGGGTTTGTTTGTCGATATAAAAAAATAACCCCGTAAAAGTGGTATATTTATCAATATAAGAAAATAACCACGTAAAACGTGAATATTTATAAATCTGAGAAAGTAATCCGAAATAAAAGTAGTGTACTTGCAGTGCGAAATGACCTCGTGAAAGGTAACTTTTAATATGAGAAAACAACCCGTAAGAGGGGTATATTTATAAATATTAGAAACTAACCCCGTAATACGGGGTATATTTATCACTCGTAACAAATAACCCCGTAATTTTAGTATATTTTTTAGTATGAGAAAACAATCCCTTAAATGGGTTAATTTTATTATATGACAAAAGAACCCCATAAAAGGGGTATATTTGTCAATATAAGAAAATAACCCCATAATACTTGTATATTTATAAATTTTAGAAAACAACCCTATAATAGTGCTAATAATTTAATATTAGGAAACGACCCTGTAAAACTGGTATACTTTTCAATATAAGAAAATAACCCCATAAAACGTGTATATTTATGAATCTGAGAAAACAACCCCGTAAAAGTAGTGTAATTGCCAGTCTAAGAAAATATCCTCGTAAAAGGGGTAAATTTTTGAATATAATAGAGCAACCCCGTAATACAGGGATATTTATCAATAGGAGAAAATAATCTCGTAATTTTGGTATATTTGTGAGTATGAGAAGACAACCCCATAATAGTGCTAATAATTTAATATAAGAAAACGATCTCGTAAAAGTGGTATATTTATCAATATAAGAAAATAACGGCGTAAAACGTGTATATTTATGAGAAAACAACAACGTAAAAGTTGTGTAATTGCGAGTCTGAGAAAATAGCCTCATAGAAGGGGTAAATTTTATAATATGAGAGAACAACCTTGTAATACAGGGATATTTATCAATAGGAGAAAATAACCCCGTAATTTTGGTATATTTGTAAGTATGAGAAAACAACCCGTTAAATGGGTTAATTTTATAATATGAGAAAAAAAAACCTTGTAAAAGGGGTATATTTGTCCATATAAGAAAATAACCACGTAAAATGTGTATATTTATGAATATAAGAACATAATCCCATAATAGTGCTATTAATTTAGTATGAGCCCGTAAAAAAGGTACTTTTATCAATATAAAAAAATAAACTCGTAAAATGTGTATATGTATGTATCTGATAAAACAACAATACAAAAGTAGTGTAATTGCGAGTCTGATAAAACAGCATCGTAGAAGGGGTAAATTTTTTAATATGAGAAAACAATCCCGTAATATAGGGATATTTATCAATCATAGAAAATGACCTCGTAATCTTTGGTATATTTGTGAGTATGAGAAAACAACCCCTTAAATGGATTAATTTTATAATATGAGAAAACAACCCCGTAAAAGCAGTATATTTGTCAAAAGAATAAAATAACCCCGTAAAACATGTATATTTATCAATATAAGAAAATAACCCCGTAAAAGTAATGTAATTGCAAATCTAAGAAACAGCCGCGTAGAACGGGTAACTATTTTTTAATATGAGAAAACAGCCTTGTGGAAGGAGTAAATTTTTTAATATTTGAAAACAACTCGTATTATGGGGATATTTATGAATCTATGGAAATAGCCTCGTAAGTGTGGTATACTTGTGGGTATGAAAAAACAACCACTTATATCGATTAATTTTATAATATGAGAAAACAACTCCGGAAAAGAGGTATGTTTGTCGATATAAGAAAATAACCCCGTAAAATGTGGTTATTTATGAATTTGTGAACACAACCCCATAATAGTGCTAATAATTTAATATGAGAAAACAATCTCGTAAAAGTTATATATTTATCAATATAAGAAAAACACCACCATAAAGCGTATATATATTTTGAATCACGAAACCTTGCCAAAAAATAGTGTAATTGTGAGTCTGAGAAAACAACGTCGTAGAAGAGATAAATCTTTTAAAATGAGAAAACACCCGTAATACTCGGATTTTTATCAATCGGAGAAAATAATCTCATAATTTTTGTATATTTGCGAGTATGAGAAAACAACCCCTTAAATGGGTTAATTTTATAATATGAGAAAACAACTCCGTAAAAAGGATATATTTGTCGATATAAGAAAATAACCCTGGATAATGTGTATATTTATGAATTTGTGAAAACAATCCCATTATAGTGCTAATAATTTAATATAAAAAAAATAACCTCGTAAAACGTGTATATTTTTTAATCTGCAAAAATAACCCCTTAGAAGTAGTGTAATTATAAGTCTGAGAAAACAACATCGTAGAAAGGGTAAATTTTTTAATGTGAGAAAACATCCTGTTAATACGGGGATATTTATCAATCGAAGAAAATAACCCCGTAATTTTGCTATATTTGTGAGTGAGAAAACAACCCCTTAAATGGGTTAATTTTATAATATGAGAAAACAACATGGTAAAAATGGTATATTTGTCAATATAAGAACATAACCCCGTAAAATGTGTATATTTATGAATTTGAAAAAATAACCCCATAATAGTGCTAATAATTAGTATGAGAAAACGACCCCATAGAAATGGTATATTTATCAATATAAGAAAATAACCCCATAAAACGTGTATATTTATGAATCTGAGAAAACAACCCCGTAAAAGTATGTAATTGCGAGTCTAAGAAAACAGCCTCGTAGAACGGGTAAATTTTTTAATATGAGAAAACAACCTCGTGGGAGGGTAAATTTTGAATATGGAAAACAACCCCGTAAGAGGGGTATATTTATAAATATTAGAAAATAACGCGTAATATATAAGAATATTTATCAATCGGAGAAAATAACTCTGTAATTTTGGAATTTTTTTAGTATGAGAAAACAACCCCTTAAATTGGTTAATTTTATAATATGAGAAAATAACCTCGTAAAAGAGGTATATTTGTCAAAAAACCTCCGTAAAACGTGTATATATATGAATTTGAGAAAATAATCCCTCAATAGTGATAATAATTTGATATGAGCAAAAGACCCTGTAAAACTAGTATATTTATCAATATAAGTAAATAACTCCGTAAAAGGTGTATATTTTTGAATTTTAGAAAATAACCCCGTAAAAGTAGTGTAATTGCAAGTATAAGAAAACAGCCTCGTAGAAGGGGTACTTTTTTAATATGATAAAGCATCCCGTAATACAAGGATATTTATCAATCGGAGAAAATAACCTCGTAAATTTGGTATATTTGTGAGTTTGAGAAAACAACCCCTTAAATAAATTAATTTTATAATATGAGAAAACAACCACGTAAAAGGGGTATATTTGTTAACATAAGAAAATAATCCGTAAAACATGCATATTTTTATCAATTTGAGAAAATGATCCCGTAAAAGTGGTATACTTATCAATATAAGAAAATAACCCTGTAAAACATGTATATTTATGAATCTAAGAAAATATTCTCGAAAAAGTAGTGTAATTGCGAGTCTAAGAAAAAGCCTCAAGTAAATGGTCAAGAATTTTTAATATGAAAACAACCTAAATAGATAGGGTAAACTTTTTTAATATGTGAAAACAACCTCATAATACAAAGATATTTATGAATCTAAGGAAATAACCCCGTAATTGTGGTATATTTGTAAGTATGAGAAAACAACATCTTAGATGGGTTAATTTTATAATATGAGAAAACAACCCCGTAAAAGGGATATATTTGTCAATATAAGAAAATAACCCCATAAAACGTATATATTTATGAGTTGGAGAAAACAACCCCATAATAGTGCTAATAATTTAGTATGGGCAGTAAAAGTGGTATTTTATCGGTATAAGAAAATAACCCCGTAAAAGCGTGTATATATTTATGAATTTGAGAAAACAACCCGTAAA